>NW_010360010.1:416676-463169 GCF_000414095.1 Morus notabilis | reverse complement strand
CTTTCCCTAGTATTTATCTGTAAAATTGTGCCTACCACTGGGAGGATATCCCTTAGTGGTGGCCGGCCCTATTGGATAAGGGAGAGAGGATTTTGTTTCAAAATAAAATTTGAAGTGGGAGATAATTAACAAACTTTATCTTAGAGATAAAGATAAGACATCTTCTAGGAGTCTGATTGTTACTCTATAAAATAAGAGATTGTAGAAAATTTTGAGATACAATTTTTTCTCTCAAAAAAGGCTATAGTAGTTGAATTTATAGAGTGAGGAAGAAGAGAAATTTTCTCCAAAAATTTCACATCGTGTATGTGTTGGTGTTCGTGAAAATCTTGAGTGTTCTTACAAATCTCATTTTGTTTCAGGTGTGCCTACACACACGTCTTCATAGATTCAAGAAATTGACAAGGAAGATTCAGGTTTTCTAAACTAGCATTGGAGCGAGGAACGTTCGAGGTCAAAGAACACGAGTTATCATCCTAATCGGTTGCTAAGTATAATTCCCAAACCGGTTCTTGGTAAATAAATTAATGTGATTAATTTATTTGTGCATAAATTAATATAATCTATACAGTATCTTAAAGGTTTTATGAAAATATTTGTTATGCACGATCCACTACTCACACACTTTCGCATCCGAAATTATTTCGAAAACCAACACATATAATATACAATCATCCAATAAATATAAGTATAAAATATGCAATCGGCTATTGAGATGAATTTGACCGGGTCCCATGGAAAGAAAATGGGATTAGCGAATAAACACTCAAAGTTTCCACGAACCCCAACACATGCAGGATGTGAAATTTTTGGAGAAAATTTTCCTTCCCATACTCTATAGAAACCGGCCACTAATGCTAGGAGAGAGTAAAAATTGTTGTCTCTAAATTTTCTACAATCTCCTATTTTATAGAGTAATAGTCAGACTCCTTCTAGGAGTCTAATCTTTATCTCTAAGATAAAATTGGATAATTATCTCCAACTTCAAATTTGATTTTGAAATAAAATTCACTCTCTCCCTTATCCTATATGGCCGGCAACCGTAGGGGAATTCCTCCATGTGGTAGGCGCAATTTTACAGATAAAGAATAAGACAAAATTTTATCCTACAGTTCAATTTTAACTTAAATTGAAATTCCTACATATGTCCAACTTAAATCAATTTGAATTTCAAATTGGACAACTTATCAAATAAGTTAATTGGGTAACTATGGAGAGCAAGCAATTTGAATCCCAAAGGGATTCACACTGTGCTGTGCGTTTACCCTATGTGAACACCTTCACATGTGTGTTTCAAAATTCAAATTTAAACTTATACTTAAGTAATCACATTATTTAATTTATAATTAATTCTCAATTAATTATCCTTGAGCGTTTTATTTTAGAATTCTATAATTCAAAAATTCTCATTTTGCCCTTAGTGTCTTGTAGAATTACAAGGACGACGCCGGGACTCATGGACCTATAATTTTGAGCTCTAATAAAATTCATAATTAATTAAACTCTTTAATTAATTAATTAATTATATTAATTCTAAAAGTTACTTCACTATAAACTTAGAATTGTACTCTCGTAATTATAGACATAAATTACTTCTAAACTGTGAAGTGTCCATTTACTATAGTCATTGCATATAGATTAATCCTCCATAAATAATTCATAAAAAGAGCTAGGTGAAATCCCTTAACCACTCTAATTACATCTTTATCCTTTAGTACCATTGATTCTCTAATGAACAGTGATTTATGAAACAAATTCATGAATCAGAGCTCTAACTGATCCAAATACAGAATCAACCCTCAAGAGAATTATTTATCTACTTCTTTCTCAAGAAGGAATGGATTCCATCTCATATAATACCATTCTCAGCTACTCACTTCATCATGTCTCCAAAATACAAGGAATAGGACTCAGGATCTCAGAATCTGTACAGAGTAAATCAAAAGACACAAATCCATAAATAGGAATCTACTAAGAACTTAGAAATAAGATCATTCTATATATGACCATCAGTAGACTCAATTAGAATTTCTATACTTAATGGAACTTATTAGAAATCCATATTGTCTGTGTGCCTATTCCACATAATCTCATTATGTGTAATACACTTATTCAATAAATCGACATATTAACAGCGTGGATAACACTATTCCATTCTAAATGGGAATGACCTATATTAGTAATATTTTAATTAAAGATTCTAAACTTTAATTAAATTCATTACGAACATTATTTTGATTATTATCCTTAAATATTATCCTCTCACATATAACACTTATGTACAATATTTAAGGTCACATAAATAATCATGAAATTTTCACTGATATTCATTAAATATTCATTAATATATGCACAAAAAAATAATGAATAAACTCTTTTATTAAATAAATAATAAATATCATATTACATCTCATGCTTCTAGGACACCATTCCCAACATTATTCATAGAGGATTGATCTATATGTAATGGCTATATCAAATGGACACCTCAAGATTTGGAAGTACATTATATCTTTAATTACAAGAGTGCAATTCTTAGTTTATTGTGGAGTAACTTTTGAATTAATAAAATTAATTAATTAATTAAAGAGTTTGATTAATTATTATTATTATTGCTCCGAATTATCGGCACATGAGTCCATGCGTCGTCCTTGTAAATTTAAAAGAACATTAAGGACAAAATGAGAATTTTAAAATTATGAAATTCTAAATTAAAACACTCAAAAATAATTAATTGAGAATTAATTGGATATTAAATAATGTGATTATTTAATTTGAATTTTTGAATTCACATGTGGTGGGATCACATGCATGCCACACGCCCAAGCTATTGGAATCCTCTGGAATTCGTTTACTTGCTCTCTAAGTTATCCGGTTGACTTATTTGATAACTTATCCAATTATAATTCAAATTAAATTAAGTTTGACTTTAATATAAATTTGAATTTATGTCAAAATTGGACAACTATATAAAGAAGATATCTTCTCCTTTCCTTATCTGTCAGTGGTGCCAACCACAGTGATAGACACTATCGTGGCCGAATTTTGTTCCAAAATAAATTAAAAGTGGAATTGATTATCTCTTATTTTTTCTAAAACCTTATCTAAGAGATAAACAGTTTATCTCTAAGACTCCAAGTGCTAGTTTATAAATAGGAGAGGTTGCAGAAAATTGGAGAATATAATTTGCACTCCAATAGTTGGCGACCGAAAATTGGTGTGAGGAAAAAAAGAAGAAAAGTTCTTCATCACAGTTCGACGTCGTGCATGAGTTGGTGTTCATAGAAGACTTGAGTGATTTGAGTGCTAATCCTATTTTGTATTACACATATGTTCTTTGTGGATTAAGGAATTGACAAGGAAGATTCAGGTATTCAAAACAAGCTCGAGCGAGGATTGTTCGTAGTCAAAAAATTCAAGTTATCATCCTAATCGGTCGCTAGGTAAAATTCGTAATCCAATTCTAATTAGTGTAAATTAATATGTCATATAAAGTATTTTAAGAGTTTTATGAAAATTTTTGTTATACACGATCTATAGAAACACACTTCCGCATCTGAAATCGTTTCAGAAACCAACAATTGACATTAGAGAGGTCTATAGACTACATTAATTTATACTAAAATTATGCGATAATCAAATTAATATTAAGTATGTGACATTTAATTGATGTATGTTTATAATGGACAGACACTTCTACATTTATAGATGTTTACTAATATTTATTTATTAATAAATTAATAAATTATTTATTTATTGATAAATTAATAACCTCGGTTAAATAATATTCTTTTCATAGTCCCAACAATATTATTATATCAAGGTTTTACTGTATACTCTTTCTTTACTTTCCTCCTCTCATGCATTACTCAGTCCAAACAATAATAAAAACAATTTATTACTTCAAATTACAATTTTGACATAACAAAATTACAATGCTACCCCCATTGTCAACTGCGGTAATCCTAGCCCATCGATCTGACCTTAATGGTAATCCCAACCTGACCCCTAGTACTGATCATGGCTCATCAATATGACCTTAGTGGCGGTCCTTGCTCGCCAGCCTAACCGTATAGACAAGCTTAACAACAACATTAATCCCTACTCGTTCACCTTAAAATTTTTTCTAAAAAGAATTGAAAAAAAGAAATTTTTTTTTTCGTAATTTAAAAAAATGACACCCTTAAAAAAAAATAAAAAATAAAAAAAAAACCTTTTGTTAAAAAATAAAATGAAAGTTACTAGGGCCCTGTTCATTTCGCTGATTCGAGTTTAGAATTCGAGTTGAGATGTGATTTTATGTGAGAACTTTTTACTGTAGTAAAAAAGTTAGATGTGATTGTTTGTGAGAGCTTTTTACTGTAGAAAAACTCGAATTCTAAACTCGAATCAGCGAAATGAACGGAGCCCAAATGAACCCTAAATAAGTACATAATTTCTTAAAAAAAAAAAAACAAAAAATTAAAAAAATTAAAAACAAAAACTAGGAGCACGTCTGCTAAATGAAAGCCTGCCACGTGTTCAAGTACATTAGTCATTACATTGCAAGGCGGGACATCGACCCTGTCCCACGCACTATTGGGATCCGTCAAAAAGAAGGACGAATAAGGACGGTAAGACGTCCATATTCATTCTTCTCTCCAAAATTTAATATTGTACGAACACGGCCTCTCTACGCCAAGCTCATCTCCAAAATCTTCCTCCTTTTCTCCTCTTTCTCGATTCTCATTTCTCACACAGAGAGAGAAAATCCCAAAAGATACACAGTTTTTCTAATTTCTAGAGAGAGAAACTCTCCAAACACACATATATATACACATATACATACATATATACAGATATATTTGTAAAGATGAGCAGGACAAGGAAAGGAGAGAAACAAGATGTTTCTAACTGTAGCTACCATGTCGTTCACAAACTCCCTCCTGGAGATACCCCATATGTTCGTGCCAAGCACGTCCAGGTAAAATCCAAACCATGAAATTCTCTGTATTTGTATATGATGTTCAAATTCGATTTTTTTTTTATTTAATTTGATTTTGTTTTTGTTTAGAGATAGCAGTTTTTCTGTTTTGTTGTGATCATTATGTTTTCAATCTGTGATTTGATGTTGTTTCGTGATCAATTTAGATTTTTTTTTTTTTTTTTTTTTTTTTTGTAAATAGGAAATTAAAAAAAAAAAATTGACTTTATATAAGGCATTTTTGTTAATTTGTTGATTTTGGATAGTATGTTTGTTGAAATAAAATAGGAAATTTAATTTTAGTCGTGAATCCGTGTTTTTGTGATCTAGAAAAGTGTTGCTTGAATTAAGAGGCGACATTTAAACGGATTATTATTATTATTATTACTACAAGCTTAAAAAGTCAATATCGTCCTCGCAAAACAGTTGAAACTTATTATCGATTTTTATTGGCCGTTTATTGGGTAGACCCAACCCATAATCATGACCCTACCATGAAATTGCTGGAGTGGTCTGGACCTAATAATTCTGACTTTTTATCATTTTTTATTTTTTTTTGGATAAAGGAAAAATGAAAGTAGTTTTAAGGGAGTTGAAAATGTGATGGGGCGCACTGAAAATCCGGGATTGGAGTTTCTTTTCTCATCTTAAAATTACGTAAATACATTTTTCCAAATGGATTGACGGAGAGATACACGTAATAGTTAGAATTAGCGTCGATGTAGGTATAGCCTAGCGGTAACTCCACACATACTCAATTATAAGGTGACGAGTTCAAATCTTTTAACCCCAAGTTAAAAAAAAAAAGGTTAGAATTAGTGTAGGAATAACAAAATTTATCAATTATGAGACCTTCGATGATGGACAAATTGGTCTGGCCATTAAAATTTGAGATGCTTTGATTAGGTGGAACTGAACAACAAAAACATCAATCAACAGTCCGAAATTTTTTTTTTTTACCATCATCTAACGCTTGAAAAAACGTTGCATTGTGCTACCATAATTGACGGGTCCTACCGCAGTTTGATATTGAACTTATGTCATCTTCATTAGCTGTCTGTGTCATCGAGCTCCGATAGGCTTACTTCATCACAGTGGTTGTCGTGTCAATGTTATATTTCATTAGTTTTCTTCATCTCCAAAGTTTTGAATTAAATTGTTGATATCGTTGATGAATCATGATGTCCTAAATTGGCACCATCTCCTATGATTGGAAGGGAAGAAAAAACTTACAGTAAAGCAAATATTGCTATTGTCACACTTATGTTGTGCTTTCCAAATGTTAAGCTTAAATATATTGATGAACTCAATGTTATTCCCTTGTGAACTTTTTTTTTTATTTATAATTCTGATTTGAGTTTACATGCAAATGTAGTTGGTCGAAAAGGATCCAGATGCGGCTATAGTGTTGTTCTGGAAGGCAATAAATGCAGGAGACAGGGTGGATAGTGCCCTCAAAGACATGGCTATAGTTATGAAGCAGCAAGATAGAGCAGAAGAAGCAATCGAAGCGATCAAATCTTTCCGAAATCTCTGCTCCAAACAAGCTCAAGAGTCCCTAGACAATGTGCTCGTCGATTTATACAAGGTTAATATCTAGTAGAACTGCTATTTAATTGGCTTTCTACACGGTGATATGCTTAAGTCTTTGACCAGTTACGTCTTATATTATTCAATGTTGCTATATTAAGTTTTTGAAATAAGAATGAAAATCTTCTCCCTATCTTTGCATTTAGTTCTAACCATTGAAAGCTCAGCAGAAATGTGGGAAAGTTGAGGATCAAATAGATCTGCTGAAGCAGAAGCTTCGGATGATTTACCAAGGAGAGGCCTTCAACGGCAAGCCTACCAAGACGGCACGCTCTCATGGACGAAAGTTTCAGGTCACCATCAAGCAAGAGACCTCCAGGATACTGGTACTTAAGTTATAAAAGTGGTAGACATTTCTGTATTTGTTAATTATTCACCACTCATGAACAAAATCTAACTTCATGTTATTTTGATTACAGGGTAACTTAGGTTGGGCCTATATGCAGCAAGGAAACTATTTAGCAGCTGAAGTAGTGTACAGTAAAGCTCAAGAAATTGACCCGGATGCTAACAAGGCTTGCAACTTGTGCCTGTGCCTGATGAAGCAAACGCGATATAGCGAAGCACAGACGGTTCTTGAGCACGTGTTGCAAGGTAAGCTTTTGGGATCTGATGAACCCAAGTCAAGAAACCGCGCTGAAGAACTACTGAAGGAGCTGAATCAGTGCCAGTCTACAGTGTTTTCGTCGAATTCTTTAGGGTTAAAAATAGAGGATGCTTTTCTTGAGGGGCTTGACCAGTTGATGAACCAATGGACACCATTTAGATCAAGGAGACTTCCCATCTTTGAAGAGATCTCTCCATTCAGAGATCAGTTGGCTTGTTGAGTTATAGAAAAAAAAAAATACTTGTTCTTCTTTCTTGAGTGCGGAGTGTATCATTGTAACAATTTTAAAATGAGTGCCTAATAGTAAATGTAAATACCCTTTTTGTCTGATGGGAATTGGGACTCTCGCTCGTGAAGCAGGATGTAATTTGCTGTATTTCACCTAGCTTATGATACCTCCAACAAACTACACAGTTTTCACCTACGGACGGAACACTGGCAATTCAAAAGTACTTTTAATATCTTTTTAACAATATTCACTCCCTCTAAAGGAGGAGGAAAAGAAAACGTGTGTGTGCGCGCGCGGGGGTGGGTGGTGTTGTGTATAGCCGTGGGTTGTGTTGGAAACTCTTTACATGTACTCTTCAAGTTTAGCTATGGACGCGCAAGTAGGAGATAATTTTGTATTTTAGAAAAAATTAATAATTTATAGACAATAGAAATAGATTATTTTTGTATATTTATACATGAATATATACATTTTTTTTCAATTGTAAAATATAACTTTTAAAAGATATTAGTATTAGTAATTGAAAAAATTAGAAATAGTAGGATTTAGAAGTAGTTACGTTACCTGGTTCGTGTACGTTTTCTTAGTTGTTCTATTTCTTGGTCCTTGGAACTATAATAATAAAATGTTAATAAATTATGTATTTAAAGTTATAAGTATTGCTTTTTATTTGTAAATAATGTAAAATAGTAAATATATATTACCTGGTGGTTGATTTTTTTGGATCTGGTGTATGTGGATCTATTGATGTTGTTGTTCTTGAGGGGGGCTAGGCCTGTAAAATATTGTTTAAATATGTATTTAAAGTAAAAAATATGTTTTTTTATATATAATTAATAAAGATGAGTAAATATGTTTTACCTTGTAGTTGATGTTCCAGGTGTTGGTATTTGTGGTGGTGCTGTTATCAATTCAGTTTCTTCAAATATTTTTGAGACAATTGTAGTAATTTGAGGTTCTTTTGTTTGAAAATATATTTGGAAGATCTTTGTTTCACCTCTTAGTTGGTTGATGATTGTTGGGATTATGAATGGGTCCGTAAATCCTTCGTCAATTGTTAATGTTGAGCATGGTTTTTTTATCAAGGCTTGTGCTGCTCTGCCAAATATGGTAATATCCATGTTTGCAGTATGATCCTCAATATATGCGCTTAGTCTATACCTGTAATTTATAAGATAATAGATAATTTAGGTTATAAAGTATTTATTTTTGCTAATCAAAGTAAATAAATTTTGATTATAGTATATTTATAGTTTTAGTTACCATGGAGATGGTGTTGTCTTTATGTGTCCATGGCTATCGCACCACCAATTGGTTCCTGCCTCTTTTAGCTGTCGATAGCATCTAGGGCAGGAATTATAATACCAACCTTGATTTGCTGAGAATTTAGTTATAGTAGCCTTTACTGTGAATTTAGTGCCCTATATACATGTGGAAATATTTTTAGCTTAAATAGTGTAATTAAAGGAAAAAAAAATAGATGGAATATTATGATACTAACTTGGTTGTTTTCCTGATCCAATGTCTTTAGTTCATCAATTGTTCTCCTATTTAGTGTTTTTTTCTCTTCAATAGATTGTGTTGGTACTATTGATGCTATTGAGAAGTCAATTTCTTGAAGCTGCTGAGAGAATCTATATATATATATAATTAATTATTATTATGAAAAAATTTGCATAAAGTTTGGGGATTTGTTTCTTACCTTGTTTTTAATGTTTGTGTTTCTGGTATGTCTCGATCAAGATAGAAGATTGTTGTTGCAGTACTTGATACATATGCATTGCCTTAAACATAAACAATAAATTGGTTAATATTTTGATGAATTAGATGTAAATATTTTATTTTATATGTTATTATCTTTATAAGTTGTTAAAAAAAATACCTACATATTGTTTCACCAACATTGCTGTAAAAACCGCAACCACTGGTCCTTTCATTGATTTAATGACATTTTCGTCAAATTGATCTGCTTTATGTCCCCATAATGTGACTTGAAGCTGTTCATTTCTGTGAGAAAAAAAGGGTAAAATAAAAAAGTTAGAATGAATAGTTTTAAATGATGTAAAACTTTTATAGCTTTATTAAATATAAATTTTTTTGTATGATTGTGGTAATGATTGTGAAAAGTTAATTTACCTTATATTTTGTATCATTATAGTCCGTCAAGATGTTTGTCTATCGTTGATATTTGTTTGTTCAATTGTTTGCACTCTTGTAAGAACACCGATGACATATGTTCAAAAATAAATAGTAAATGTTAAAGACGTTACTTAATACATTGATGATGTATTTTTTTCGTGTGGAAAAAGTAGTTTTATCACCACTTAGGATTTCAGTTGACTGAATTCTGTGCTGAAGCTGATCGAATTCGATGAATTAGAATCTATGAAATGGAATAGGCAGTGCTTGTTATGTAACTGGAACAAAGACTGTTGCGCGTGCAAATTGTAGCATTGTAATATGTGGCACTGTCATGCCCCCAAACCGGGGTTAGTGACATGGAGGCTCGTTTAGAAACTTAAACCTGTTTGAGAGAGCGATTAGCAAATATTTTAATTTCTTCAAATTCAAAACATCCAGGTATTTCCAAACGAGCCCTTTTCATTCAAGAGAAATTCAATTTCAAGAACGGTGGTGGAATTTCCAACCAAACCAGTTTCAAACCACATCCCTGGTATCAAGTCAGGAATTCCCACAGGTGTTTAGCATACATGAATATAAACAAAAGAGAGTGTGACATCAACCACAGTCTAGTAATATTTAAGTTTACAATCCACAATCTTTTATACATGCCTTGAAATAAAAGATAAGAGGAAAGATAACTCTTCACTTTCTGAGGTCAAGTCCACGCGACCGGTAGTAGCTACCTACTCCGCACTACTCCTCGCGTCTCCTGGAGGGGTTTAATGCATTTGAAAACAAGAAAGGTGAGTGAAAGGCCCAGTAGGATATAACTTTATAAAGCATTTAAAATAAAGGTACTCACGGTCTGAAGATATACACCCGGAACCGGTCATCCCTTTTTAGAAAAGGAGATACTCACAGTAAAAAATATATGTATAATGAAAGTATGCAGCTCATCATACCACTAAACAAGAAGCAGTAAAAATGTCTGTCTATGAAAAGTGCAGAGCCATAATTCCACTAAACAAGAAGTGGATCCGTACGGGTTTCGGGACCTGCCCCCAAGGATGCGATTCCCACATCCCGATCTTTGTGGCCACCATGCATTGTATCATTCCTTAAAATATTTCATTTTAAGAAATGATACTCTTTAAAAATCTCATTTCCAAAATCATTGGAAAACCTAATAGCATTCACATGCTATTTCTTTTAAAATCATTTACTTTAATCATGTTTTGTTCTAAAACATTTTCATTGGCTAAAACCATTTAAAGTAAGGCTAACAAGGATATGGACAAGAATATCCTACCTGTTGGATATCAAACCTGTGGCTGTCTTCACGTAGCCCTAGCTCCACTTGCCTTTGAGGCTCCAATTCCAATCGTGCCACTAACTTTCCCATCAAAATCAACAATTTAGAGTTTGACCTTTCTCATCAAACATTCTCGTTTAATTAGATGCAATTGTATCATATTAGTGTGCCATAGTTCAAAATCAATGTTCATAAACAATTCTTAATTCAAATCATGATTCTTTGTAGATAGAGATTCATTCCGGAGAATCGAATGGAAAACAAGGATTCATGTGGCTAATCCACTCATTTTGAGTTCTCAAATGAGGTTAGGTCAATCCCACATTGAGTTTCGGGGTCAAAACAGGGTTTTTAGGACTGTTTATGGTCGGTTTCAGTGGGAACCGGTCGACTGGTGACAGAGGAGTGTAACCCTACCGGTCAGCCGGTGGAGAGGTGACCGGTCGACCGGATCGGTCAACCTATGGAAGGGTGACCGGTCAACCGGTGGGGAAAAATTCCAGGGCCAACAATGGCCGATTCGCGAGGAATAAAGCCAAAACCTGCAAATTTTGGGTCTGATTTCGACATATTCTCACGGAAAATGTATAGATCCAGTTTTAAATCAACAAATAGGGTCCAAAGAATAAAAAATCCCCAATTTTCATCAAGGTTTCACCAAATCCCATTTGGATTCCATTTGAAAACAAAAATTTAAAAGAAAAATCACCAAACTCGACTAAAATGAGTTCCACAAAGCTAAATCCGAAAATCTAAAGTAAGTTTCAAAGAGTTTTACCTCGATCCAAGCTTTGATGTTGAAAACCTCTTGGAAACCTCCATTTTTGGTTTAAATCCAGCCCTTGAGAAGGAAAACTTTGAGAGAGAGAGGGAGAGATGAACGGGAGAGGAAGAGAGAGAGAGAGAGAGAGAGAGAGCTTGAGAGAGAGAGAGAGAGTGTGAGGGAGAGAGCTCGGGAGATCAAGAGAGGGAGAGAGAGAGTAACTAAGAGAGAGTGTGAGTGAGTGAGAGGGTTACGGGAGAGGAGGGAAAAGGAAAGAAAGAAAGAAAAGAAAAGAAGAAAAGGAAAATAAAATGAGGAAAAGAAATAATAAAGAAAGACAAATAAAAGTAAAGAGGGGTGAAACTGTAAATACTAAAAATAAATTTAAAAGTTCATGATTAATTAAGAAAATCAATTTATGCACACTAATAAACCACAATTATCATAATTAAACAAGTTTAATTCTAGAGGGCGTTACAGGCACAACTTTGTATGTTGATTTGTTCTCAGAGACGAAGAAGTTGCTAATATCATATATATTGCCTAATTGAATTTTTTGGTAAATAGTATCTGAATCTCGTGCCCGAATTGATCCTTGAATTGCTTCATGCTGCAGATATAAAAGGTAGTATTGTTATTAGATTTATAATATTTTGTATTAAATGAAAAATAATAGAATATTGTATTTGTTAAAAAATATTACCTCTTCGTCGACTAAAACTCAATCAAGACTGATTAAACATCTAGTGCTCAGATCATTAAGCATCCATAATCTCCAGATTCTAACCCTGATAGTTTCCTAAACTTCATTTGGTTTTAGGGCTCGAATTAATGTCGTCATTTGGGCTAACTATTGGCAAAAAAAGGTAATTATTTTAGTGCATGAAGATAGGAAGCTTTATTCGATATGTTTTTGATAGATGAATAGTGAGCAATTTTGATTATAAAAAAAGATTATGAATCTAATATTTAATTTATTATAATATTTGTATTTTTATATGGTATTTTATTTCTTTATTTGATATTATGTAGAATTTCTTTGTAAATAATATTTTTTATATAATTTGGATATTTATTAATTGAATCATGAATTAGTATATGCAATCCTTTTGGAGTTGTAGCTCTTGATAAAGCAACATATAGTTGTCCATGGGTAAAAATTTCGCTATCTAGATATAATCATATTTTATTCAAAGATTGTCATTGGCTTTTATTGATTGTTATTGCATAGCAAATTTTAATAGGAAATTGTCATCTTTTTAGTGTAAATGGCCATTTAGATTCGTGTACAGTCATTTCTATTCTTGGGATATAGACTTTTTCATTAACGTTGCTTGAGCTTATGATTTGTCCTTCTATAATTTTATTTGGTAATTGTGCAATAATAAGTCTTGTTCCATTGCATAATCCACTTGATTGATTTAGATTTTGTAATAACATCATAGGTGTTTGTAGTTTAAGCTTTAATTCGTGTGGTGGTATTCCATTAAAGTTAAGAGTGTGCAAAAATTCTTGAAGATATAAAAGATTAAGTTCGTCTATGTTTTCGGATGAGGATGCAATAGTGTCGTAACTATAATGAGATTTTTCTTGTCCGTGAATTAAGGATAATATGTAATTATTAATTTCATCAGTTGTTTTATTTTTTGATGTTATGATTGCTCATTCTTTTAAGTATTCAATATTGCTGAAGTAAATATTTAAATTATTATATATTAAAGTTGAAATTTTTTCAATTGGATTCGAATCATAATGTAGTATGTATTTTTCTGGTATTTTTACCCATGTAGCGTCTTCATTTTCTGAATATTTTATTCCTTCAGTAGTACCATCTCTAATGTTTAATATCCATTTCGAAAATGTTACAATTTCCTTTTTTTTCTTGTTATGTACAGTTGTATTGTTTTAATCTCATGTTTTCTGTTAACTTTAAAATTTTAAAATATGGCCATCAATAAGAGTTATTTATAGTTGTGTTTATTATATCTTCCTTTCTTCCTGTGGGAATAATTGGTAAGATTTGTCAGAATTCACCTCCTAAGATAATTGTCATGCCACCAAATAGTTGTTCAAAGTTATTTCTTAAATCTTGAAGTGTTTTATCTAATGCTTCAAAACAATATTTATTAGTCATAGGTGCTTCATCCCATAATATTAGTGATGTTTTATCAATTAATTTTGCCAATTGAGTTCCTTTTTTAATATGACAAGTAGAAAACTTATCTATTGACAATGGTATTTGAAATCTAGAATGTGCAGTTCTTCCCTTAGGCAGTAGTAGTTATGTCATTCCGGAAGATGGAACAGCTAAAATTATTTCATTATTTGATCTAATTTTTGTGATTCTTACATTCCATAAATATGTTTTTCCGGTTCCGCTGTGGCCTTTGTTGATAAATAAATTGTTGTTCATTATTTAAATTATTTACTAATCTAGTATTTCTTCTTTTAATTTATATATATCGTGATTAAGTTCTTCTCTTAAAAGCTCATTATCTAAATCATCCATTAATGATCTAGTTGGAAGAGGTAAGTTAAAATGTGTTAAGGTTGATGAATTTGAATTTAATATTTTTTCTAGTTCATATAGTACAAAATTGTATAATTCTGTTTCAGGTACTTGAAATTTTGAGTTATTAAATAAAGTTTTAATTTTGTGTAATATATCATCTGTCATAAGTTTCTAATGTTTTTCAAGCAATTTTATTGGGTTATTTACATTGCAAAATAATAAAATTATAATGAATAATTGTCATAGTTGAGTTGCCGTTGACCAAAATGAAGCTTCTAGTATAGATTCATCCCATTCTCGATCGTCAACTAATAGGCCTAGTGCATAGCATGCTGCTTGGTTTGTTGGATATGTTATGTCATTAATTGTTCGAAGAGCTTCTTCGTAACTTGTTGCACCTTTTTGATGATTTAATAATAATTTAAGATAGTATAATTCTCCAGAGCTTGGATGGACATGAAATGTTCGTCCAATTGTATGTCCCATTTGTCTTAGAGACCAATATTTATATTTACTATTCCAAACGTATCTAATGGAAATTCTATGTAAGTTAGTTCTCTTGCGTTAATATCATATTTGTTCATTTCCATCCATTCAGTGAGAGTTGTTTTATCAATACCTAGTTGTCTTATTATGTATTTAGATGTTGATTTGAATGAAATGCTATATTTTGCATTCTTGACAAATGTATTGATAGTCTTTGAACAACTGGATTTCTATGATGTATTGAAAATTCAAATAGTCACCAGATTGCTTCATATGGTGTTATGTATCTGCAATTAATATAGTTTTTTATTTCATCTATTTCTTGATAACTGGTTTCTCCAGTTATTTCTGTATGTATATTAGCTTCTATAACTGCTCTTACTGTATCTGATCCTTTTATTAAATATTTAAGTAAATATTTTATAAGCATAGATTGTGAACAAATTTCTACATTAATATGAGCATGAAATTTTAAGCACCAATTTTTATTGTAGGAAACTACATGTCTATTGTCTAATTTAATACCTTCTTTTTCGACATAAGAGGATGTGTTTCTTCATTTATAGTTAATAAATCCATTTTCGTCAATTGTTGTTTCATTGTTGAATTTTTTAGGAAATTTTTTCGAACATTCTGAATTTTTCATACATGGAGAATTTGGCTTAGCTATGCCACATGGTCCATGCATCATAAATTATGCTACAATGTTATACTCTAGTGGATTATTATAAGGATCAAGTATTTCTGCAGAAATAAATCTGTCTATTTGTGATGGCTCATGTAGTTAGTCATCATGGTGGAGCCAGAAGAGGAAATGAGAATGCGGTAATCCTCATTTTTGAAACTCAACAACATATAAATATGTAAGATTGAAAAATATTTTATTGTAATTTTTTTGTAATGTTAGAAAAAGAGTTGTTTTTTTCCCCTTATTGAGAAACTAAAAGAAGTTTAGGAAAAGAAATCTAACCTGCTATAATAATTCCAAATATTTTTTCATTTTTAATGGTGGATAAAAATTATCTAATCTCATTTTAAAAATTCTAGTGATAATATATGGTCTATCTTCAGGTTTTTGTCTAGGTATTTTTTCTAGGGCTCTAGTAATTTCATGCCATTTTGGATTACATGTAAATGTTATGAACAAATCAGGGTTTCCATAGTGTTTGCAAATTGTCATTGCATCTTGATAGTTTTGGATCATATATCTAGGGCTTCCAGTGTGGCTTGAAGGAAGGATAATTCTTTTTCCTATTGCTTGTGCATTTATATCTCCTCTTGTAATAGCATCTTAAATTCCTTGATAAATCTCACAATTTTTTTTGATTTTTCTGAATGTAATCTAATCGATCTTCTTCTACAGAAGCATATGCATTAACTACATATTGTTGAAATAATCTTTCTCCTTGAAAAAGTGTATTGCCTTGAATACTACGTTCTTGTAATTGATAGCAATAGAATTCTCGCATATAGATTCTTTTTCTTATATATCTATTACTTAAGTTATTATATTGTATTATAAATTTATTGTGTAACCATCTTCTCCATATGAAAATAATAAAGGATATTGAAGAGCCATATAACATGGGTGTAATTTTGTAATTCTTTGTAAAGTATATGTTCTATCTTGGATAATAATGTCTCTTCCTTGTTCATATTCGTCAATGTCTCCGACTATTAAACCAACTATATCGTTTGATGTGGGTAGGTCATATTGGTTACTATCTGTATTTCTTCAGCTTATAAGCCTTAGCTTCATAGATGGTATCTCAACTTGTTGATATCTATCCCTTATCATTCGAAAAAGTTTAATTAATTAATTTATTTTATCAAGCATTCTAATTATATTTTCAACTATAAATTGTATTATGTTTTTGGATTCACTATCAAATGAGAATGATGCTATTCGATTTCAGACTTCATTTTCTGTGTCATATATATAGAGTTGTGCAAATTTTGGAGGATTATTATTAATTGGTAGTAGAGATCCCATAAGATGATGTACTTGCCCACTTATTTTAAAATTGTTTTGGCCATTTGGATTATGTGTACTTGTGTCTATATTAGTTCCAAATGATGTAAATGCGAACATAGAGTTATATGTTCGAATATTTTTTAAAAAATTTGTGCTAATTAATCCTCCATAGTAATCAAGTAGTGTATCAAGTGTTTGAAGGGTCTTTTTAATTAAGGGCAAGGTTATTTTTTCATCTTTTTAGCAAATATTGTACTTAGGAACAGTACTGCTGCTAATTTGTTCGCTAAGCCAAAAGAAAGCGTCGCAATGTTGACAGACATAGGAACAATCTCCGAGATCGATATAGACATTAGCAATGCCTATAAGAAAAGTTAAAAGAAAATAAAGACAATACGTAAAAAATTAATATTGTCATTGTATGAAATTTTTTTCTAATTTTTAAGAAAAAATAGTTATGATGGATTAGAGAATTACGTTCTCTATCAGAATTTTCAGATGTTGATGGGATGAATGATTCAAGAATCTCATCTTGAGACTGTGTAAGTTTGTAGTGTTGTGCCAAGATTGGATTGAGCGATTCTTGGCTGCAAAGGTGTGATAATCTGATTTATTTCATTTGGGTGTTGTTCGTTTACGTTAGAACAATTTTGATTCATCTGAGGAATGATACGACGCATATGTTTATTTGATTGTGGTATTTTTTCTTGAGTTTTTCTCTTGTCCATTTGTTTCTAGGATACAAAGGGGTTGTTCTTTTGGAGTGTTACTTGAGTGTAATTTTTTAGTTGAATTTGAGTTATAACTTGAGTTTAAAGTTGTAACTTGAATAAAGTTGAATAAAGTTGGAACTTAAAAGAACGTAAACTTGAATAAAGTTGTAACTTGAGTTTAAACTTTTTCTGAGTTTTGTTGTAAAAAAAGAACCCTAAAATTATTTTGGTTAGAAAAGAGAATAAAATGTGTTTATGCAAATAATTTATATATAATTAGTTTTATTATGGTAAAATCAGTCATAAGAAATTAAACAGATAATTTTTTTATAACATTTATAATGTCTTATAATTTTAATTATGATTTATGGAGGGGAGAATAATATAGTAATATCAACAATATTAAAATAATAACATTGACGATGCTAACTTTATGACAGTACTAATTTCAATTATGGGCAAAATAAATTAATAGAGTAGAAGTAATTTGTTGATCAAATTGATAAATAAATCACATATGAGGAAATAAAGTCATATCTATATTTGTATCCTTTCCAAATAAATGAGAGAACATAAACATATTTACGAAGATAGAGAATAATAAATTTACAACATTGAGTATTATTCAGTAGAGAACAGATTAATCAAATATTAATACCAAATAAGCTAAATTTATGGGTAAATAGTAAATAAATAAATGAATCTAATGAGTGATTGATTGTCTTCAATCTCTTCTGTTACAGGTGAGGAAAAAAGTTAAGTCTGGCTATAACAAATTCTAACGACATATAGTTTGGAAAAAAAAAAAGAAAAGAAAAGAGATTTAAGTGTTAAAATAATAAAAAATGAATAATTAAGTTATGAAGAGAGAAAAATGATAATAGATAAATATGGAAAAGTTTTGGTATATTGTAATTAAGGCTCAGATATATAATAGTAATTTGAATAATATGTAATAAGGAAGTTGGTTATAATGTAATGCAAAAGAAGAGAAAAATGAAAGGGCAACATAGTGTGCAATGTAATGAAAAAAGGTAGCCAGATTCCAGGGAAATAAAATAATAAAAGATGATGAGCAAAATAGTGTGATAAAATCAGTGAAGATAAAAAATAGAAAAAGTATGATAAAAGAGTTGTGGAAATAAAATATTCGAGATATGTCAAGCGCTAGAAATCTCACGTTAAGTCCGAAATGTCAACGAATGACCAAATATTTATCATCATCACAAGGAAAAATTGATTGAATATAAGGTATGTTAACTAAATGCATGTCTATATAGATGTAGATAAAAAAAAGAATGGGGATAGACTTAATAATTCAAAAGTATTTACTTATAAAATAAAAAATGAGGTGAATATGGTTTGCCAATAGTTGGTAAAAATTAGAGAAAGTATTTTCTGATCCTGTTCTATTGCTAATAGTCATCAACAGAGGTAAAAGAATATATATGAGAAAAAAGTAAAAAAGCGTAAAAAGCAAAGATTGATTTTGTGACATTCAGTTTACATGAAAATTGTCTAGAGTCTATCTGTAACGCCCTCCGGAATTAAACTTGTTTAATTATGATAATTGTGGTTTATTAGTGTGCCTAAATTGATTTTCTTAATTAATCATGAACTTTTAAATTTATTATAGTATTTGCAATTTCACCTCTATTTATTTTATTTATTTTTCCTGATTTATTCATTTATTTTTCTTTTCTTTTCTTCTTCTTTCCTTTCCCTTCCTCACGTTACCCCCCCTCTCTCTCTCTCTATCTCGACACTCTCTCTCTCTCTCCCTCTCTCAATCTCCTGAGATCTCTCTCTCTCTCTCTCTCTCTCTCTCATTCTCCCGTTCATCTCTCCCTCTCTCTCTCAAAGTTTCCTTTCTCAAGGGCCGGATTTAAACCAAAAACGGAGGTTTCCAAGAGGTTTTCAACATCAAAGCTTGGATCGAGGTAAAACTCTTTGAAACTTACTTTAGATATTCGGATTTAGCTTTGTGGAACTTGTTTTAGTCGAGTTTGGTGATTTTTTGTTTAAATTTTGTTTTCAAATGGAATCCGAAAGGGGTTTGGTGAAACCTTGATGAAAATTAGGGGTTTTTGATTCTTTGGACCCCATTTGTTGATTTGAAACTAGATCTATACATTTTCCTTGAGAATATGTCAAAATCAGACCCAAAATTGCAGGGTTTGGCTTTGTTCCTCGTGAATCGGCCATTGTTGGCCCTGGAATTCATCCCCACCAGTCGACCGGTCCGGTCGACACCGGCTGACTGGTGGAGTTACACTCCTCTGTCACCGGTCAACCGGTTCCCACTGAAACCGACCCTAAACAGTCCTAAAACTCTGTTTTGACTCCAAAATCCGATGTGGGATTGACCTAACCTCATTTGAGAACTCAAAATGAGTGGATTAGCCACATGAATCCTTGTTTTCCATTTGATTCTCCGGAATGAATCTCCGTTGTCAAAGAATCATGATTTGAATTAAGAATTGTTTATGAACATTGATTTTGAACTATGGCATACTAATATGATACAATTGCATCTAATTAAACGAGAATGTTTTGTGAGAAAGATCAAACTCTAAATTGTTGATTTTGATGGGAAAGCTAGTGGCACGATTGGAATTGGAGCCTCAAAGGAAAGCGGAGGCTAGGAGAACAGAAAGCTAAACCAGGTTTGACATCCAAAAGGTAGGATATTCTTGTCCATGTCCTTGTTAGCCTCATTTTAAATGGTTTTAGCCAATGAAAATATTTTAGAACAAAACATGATTAAAGTAAATGATTTTAAAAGAAATAGCATGTGAATGCTATTCGGTTTTCCAATGATTTTGGAAATGAGATTTTAAAGAGTATCATTTCTTAAAATGAATTATTTAAGGAATGATACAACACATGGTGGCCTCAGAGATCGGGATGTGGGAATCGCATCCTTGGGGCAGGTCCCGAATCCTGTATGGATCCACTTCTTGTTTAGTGGAATTATGGCTCTACACTTTTCATTTGACAGACATTTTTACCGCTTCTTGTTTAGTGGTATGATGAGCTGCACACTTTCATTATACAGATATTTTCTACTGTGAGTATTTCCTTTTCTAAAAAGGGATGACCGCTTCTGGGTGTATATCTTCGGACCGTGAGTACCTTTATTTTAAATGCTTTATAAAATTATATCCTGCTGGGCCTTTCACTCACCTTTCCTGTTTTCAAATGTATTAAACCCCTCCAGGAGATGCAAGGAGTAGTGCGGAGTAGGTAGCTATTATAGGCGACATGGATTTGACCTCCAAAAGTGAAAAGTTATCTTTACTCTTATCTTTTATTTCAAGGCATGTATAAAAGATTACGGATTGTAAACTTAAATATTACAAGACTGTGGTTAATGTCACACTTAATTTTATTCATATTCATGTATGCTAAACACCTATGGAAATTCCTGACTTGATACTAGGGACGTGGTTTTAAACTGGTTTGGTTGGAAATCCCACCACCCTTCTTGAAATTGAATTTCTCCTGAATAAAAGGGGCTCATTTGGAAATTCCCGGATGTTTTGGATTTTGAAGAAATTAAAATATTGGCTAATCACTCTCTCAAACAGGTTTAAGTTTCTAAACGAGCCTCCACGTCACTAACCCCGGTTTGGGGGAGTGACAGGACTTGGTATCAGAGCCCTTGGTTTAGAACCTTAGGGTTTGGAATTATGCATACATGAATGACATCAGGAAACCACTAAAACAGTCTAGCTTTCTTTTCAGATAAAAGAATGCCGCCACGCCTTAGAAACCCTAAGCCACCGGCGATGCCGAATAAGCAATTCATGGAAGCCATGTACGCCGCCTTCCAGGGGATGGCTACTAGAGCCCAAAATGAACGTCCTGCGGAGGACAGAAAATAGAACTACTTCCGTGAGTACAGGCGTAGTTCAATTCCTGCATTCACTAGCGCGGGTGGACCCTAGGAAGCCGAGTATTTGTTCGAATCGGTGTCTAAGCATTTAAGTACCATGGAAGTACCGGATGAGTATTCGGTGGAGTTCGCAGCTTTTAAGTTTGAAGGTCCTGCAGGTGCGTGGTGGAAGCATATCCGGTGAATGCATGATGTAGAGGGGATGACTTGGGACCAATTCGAAGTGCTCTTTAATGAACAATTCTTTTCCCAAAGTTTTCGAGATGAAAAGGCCATGGAATTCATGGGCCTACAGCAAGGGGATATGACAGTGAGGGAATACGAAGCTAGGTTCAATGAGCTATCCCATTTTGCTCCTTCCATGATTGAATCGGAGTGCATGAAGTACCTAAAGTTCAAGAAAGGTCTTAAAGGTGTGATCCAAAAATCAGTGGTAGCTTTAAGGCATCAAGTCTATAGTGACCTGGTTGTAGCAGCCATCTCTGTTGAATAAGAGCACATCACCTTTCTCCAGGATTGAGAAGCTTCAGGAAGAACTTCAGGAAGACGTCAAAGGAATAACAGAAAAAGTCGTGATCAAGGGCAAGGTAGTGGGGGAGTGCCTAGTGGTAGCAGTGGCTCTTCGGGAAGTGGAAAGAGTCGACCCTATAGCTTCAAGTGCCACCATTGTGGGGAGCTAGGGCATATCAAAAGGAACTATCCTATTAGGGGCCAACAGGTGAACCAACAGACCCAGCAATCACCGCAGAATCAATGGGGTATTGCTCTTAGTCAAGACAGACTTCCACAGTTCACGCCTTTTTATCAGCCCCAGTTGCCTGCACAAATGCCAATTCCTCCTTCACCGATCTTCTGTCTGCCAATCTACTCTTATTTCTGGCCACGGGCTTCCATATCAGTACAGTCTACCCCACTGCAGCAACAATATAGGCCTGGGAACCAGAGGCCTAACAACAACGAGAGAGGAAAGGGGAAAGCACCGGGGCAGATGCATACCATGGCCGGGGGAAGTTCTGGAGCTCATGCTGGAAACCCAGTCGTCGAGGGTATGGTACCTATCTCTCACTCTTTTGCACGAGTTTTGTTCGACACTGGTGCTACGCACTCTTTTGTTTCCACTACTTTTGTGAAAATTTTGGGTTTGAAACCCGATGACTTAGAGACTTCAATGTTTATAAGTTCTCCATTGGGACATGTGGAGGTGACTAGTTTATGTAGGTCATGTATGATCACAATTGGAAGTGAGAAATTAAAGGCAGATTTGATAATCCTTCCCATGAATCAGTTTGATGTGGTGCTTGGAATGGATTGGTTGTCAAGATATGGGCCAATTGTTGATTGCCACCGTATGAGAGTTACCTTGATTACCGGTTCTGGCATGACAGTAACGTATCAGGGAGGTGTTAACCCAGTTACTGAAGAACGACTATTGAGGCTTAGTGTCGGAGGATGGCAGAATTTAGCTTGTTTCTCCTTCCTTTCAGCATTAGAGGGTGAATCCGGTATCACCGGGGAGAATGTTGAGGTCCCCATGGTCGATGAATATGCGGATGTATTCCCTGATGAGTTGCCTAGTTTACCGTCTGACCGAGAGATCTAGTTTTATATCAACTTACTTCCGGAAATGGCTCCGATTTCTATTGCTCCGTATCGAATGGCGCCTACGGAGATGAAAGAGCTAAGGAAACAACTCGGAGAGTTGGCAGAAAAGGGATTCATTAGAAACAACACATCCCCGTGGGTGCACCTGTCTTGTTTGCGAAAAAGCATGACGGATCCCTTCGGTTGTGCATAAACTACCGACAGTTGAATAGGGTTACCGTGAAGAACAAGTACCCATTGCCAAGGATCGATGAGTTGTTCGATCAACTAGGAGGATCACGATATTACTCAAAAATTGATTTGAGATCCGGGTATCATCAGTTGAAGATTAGGGAAGATGATATTCTAAAAACAGCTTTCATAACTCGCTATGGGCATTATGAGCTCTTAGTAATGCCTTTTGGATTGACGAATGCTCCCGCCGCTTTTATGGATTTGATGAATCGAGTCTTTCGCCCATATTTAGACCAGTTTGTGATAGTCTTCATTGATGACATCCTGGTTTATTCGACGACTTGGGAAGAGCATGAGCAACATTCGAGGATTGTTCTCCAGACTCTTCGAGAACACCAACTTTATGCAAAGAAGGAGAAATGTGATTTCTGGTTGACAGAAGTCAAGTTCCTTGGACATGTTATATCTGGACAAGGAATTTCAGTGGATCCTTCAAAGATTGAAACGGTACTACAATGGGAACGACCAAAGAACGTAGCCGAAATTTGAAGCTTCCTAGGACTTGCGGGGTATTATCGAGGATTTGTAAAGGATTTCTCGAGTATTGCTGCCCCAATGACTCGATTGACTAAAAAGGAAGTCAGGTTTGAATGAGATGCCAATTGTGAACATGCATTCCAAGAACTGAGGACTAGGCTAACCAGTGCGCCGATTCTGATGATTCCTAATAGCGATGAGCCGTACGAGGTGTATTCCGATGCATCAAGACGAGGACTTGGGTGTGTTCTGATGCAAAATGGACATGTTGTGGCCTATGCATCTCGTCAACTAAAGCCACATGAACAGAACTACCCCACACATGATCTAGAGTTAGCAGCAATGATTTTTGCTCTCAAGATATGAAGATGCTACCTCTATGGAGTAAAATTCCAGATCTTTTCTGATCATAAGAGTCTGAAGTATCTGTTCACTCAGAAGGACTTAAATCTGAGATAGAGAAGATGGATGGAATACATGGAGGATTATGACTTCACCTTGCAGTATCATCCTGGAAAAGCCAATGTGGTAGCAGACGCTCTCAGCAGAAAGACTCCAGGAATTCTAGCATCTTTGGCATTGGAAGATTGGAAACGGAGTGCAATTGTAGGTGACTATGATCTTCAGTATTATGAGGATTCTAACCAAGCTATGGTGTACAACTTGGTTTCAACACCAATTCTTATACAACAAATCAAGCAGAACCAATGGCAAGATTCACATCTTCAAGGAATTTAGACTCGAGTTCAGAATGGAGAAAAACTGGATGAATGGAATATTCGGGAGGATGGAACGCTCTACTTGAGGAATCACCTTGCTGTTCCTCAAGTGGATGAGATAAAGAAGACGATCCTTCATGAGGCTCACAAATCGAGGTTCGCTATTCACCCTGGGAGTACCAAGATGTATCAAGACCTCAAAAGGCAGTATTGGTGGAGGGGTATGAAGAAGGATGTTCATCAATACGTGTCAGAATGTGCGACTTGTCTTCGAGTCAAGGCTGAACATCAGAAACCTACTGGAGAACTCCAGCCTCTTCCTGTTCCTAGATGGAAGTGGGAACATATTACGATGGATTTTCTGATGGGATTGCCGAGGACTGAACATCGACATGATGTCATATGGATCGTTGTGGATAGGTTAACGAAGTCCTTACACTTCATTCCCTTTCGTGCGACTTATTCCAGGAAAGTTCTAGCAGAATTGTATCTGGAGCACGTTGTCAGACTTCACGGAGTTCCGTTGTCTATCACATCTGATCGTGACACTCGTTTCAACGCTAGATATTGGAGAAGTTTCCAAGAAGCCATGGGAACCGAACTGAACTTCAGCACCGTATTTCATCCTCAGAACGACGGACAATCTGAGAGAGTTATTTAAATTTTGGAGGACATGCTTCGTGCTTGCATTCTAGATTTCGGTGGAAACTGTAAGAAGTATCTTCATTTAGCTGAGTTTTCATACAACAACAGTTATCAGAGTAGCATTGGGATGGTACCATTTGAGGCGTTGTATGGCAGACCTTGCAGATCGCTAGTTTGTTGGATTGAGTCAGAAGATCGACTGACCCTTGGACCGGATGTTATCCAGGAGAATAATGAAAAGATAGCTGTGATCCGAGAACGACTGTTAATGGCTCAGAGTCGTCAGAAGAGTTATGGTGACAGGAGGCGTAGACCCTTAGAGTTCTCAGAGGGCAATTTTGTCTTGTTAAGAGTCTCACCACGCAAAGGGGTTACTCGCTTTGGTGTGAAAGGGAAACTCGTGCCGAGGTACATCGGGCCATTTCAGATCACACAACGGGTCGGTGTCATTGCTTACTGCCTCGATCTTCCTCCAGAATTGTCTCACGTGCACAATGTGTTCCATGTTTCTATGCTTCAGAAGTGTCAACCCGATCCAGAAGCCATTGTGCAATGGCATGATGTGCTGATCCAGTATGACACGACTTACGAGGAAGCACCCATACAGATTCTTGACCGGAAGATGAAAAGCCTATGTCAATCTGAGATACCGTTAGTGAAGGTGTTGTGGCAACACCATGGCGTTGAGGAAGCAACGTGGTAATTGGAAACGACAATGCAGGAATGATATCCATATATGTTCATATCGTGAGGTAAATTTCAATTTCAGGGATGAAATTTCTTAAGGGGGGTAGAATGTAACGCCCTCCAGAATTAAACTTGTTTAATTATGATAATTGTGGTTTATTAGTGTGCCTAAATTGATTTTCTTAATTAATCATGCACTTTTAAATTTATTTTAGTATTTGCAATTTCACCCCTATTTATTTTATTTATTTTTCCTTATTTATTTATTTTTTCTTTTCTTTTCTTCTTCTTTCCTTTCCTCTTTCCCTCACTCAATCTCCTGAGCTCCCTCTCTCTCTCTCTCTCCTTCTCCCGTTCATCCCTCCCTCTCTCTCTCAAAGTTTCCTTTCTCAAGGGCCGGTTTTAAACCAAAAACGGAGGTTGCCAAGAGGTTTTCAACATCAAAGCTTGGATTGAGGTAAAACTCTTTGAAACTTACTTTAGATTTTTGGATTTAGCTTTGTGGAACTCGTTTTAGTCGAGTTTGGTGATTTTTGGTTTAAATTTTGTTTTCAAATGGAATCCGAAAGGGATTTGGTGAAACCTTGATGAAAATTAGGGGTTTTTGAGTCTTTGGACCCCATTTGTTGATTTGAAACTGGATCAATACATTTCTCTTGAGAATATGTCGAAATCAGACCCAAAATTGCATGTTTTGGCTTTGTTCCTCGCGAATCGGCCATTGTTGGCCCTGGAATTCGTCCCCACCGGTCGACCGGTCCAGTCAACCGGTCACCCTTCCATAGGTCGACCGATCCGGTCAACCGGTCACCTCTCCACCGGCTGACCGGTGGAGTTACACTCATCTGTCACCGGTCGACCGGTTCCCACTGAAATCAACCCTAAACAGTCCTAAAACTTTGTTTTGACTCCAAAATCCGATGTGGGATTGACCTAACCTCATTTGAGAACTCAAAATGAGTGAATTAGCCACATGAATCCTTGTTTTCCATTTGATTCTCCGGAATGAATCTCCGTTGTCAAAGAATCATGATTTGAATTAAGAATTGTTTATGAACATTGATTTTGAACTATGGCATACTAATATGATACAATTGCATCTAATTAAATGAGAATGTTTTGTGAGAAAGATCAAACTCTAAATTGTTAATTTTGATGGGAAAGCTAGTGGCACGATTGGAATTGGAGCCTCAAAGGAAAGCGGAGGCTAGGAGAACGGAAAGCTAAACCAGGTTTGATATCCAAAAGGTAGGATATTCTTGTCCATATCATTGTTAGCCTCATTTTAAATGGTTTTAGCCAATGAAAATGTT
Organism: Morus notabilis; assembly: GCF_000414095.1. Taxonomy (NCBI): domain Eukaryota; kingdom Viridiplantae; phylum Streptophyta; class Magnoliopsida; order Rosales; family Moraceae; genus Morus; species Morus notabilis. The sequence continues at coordinate 436,320 of NW_010360010.1, read as the reverse complement.
TTAGAACAAAACATGATTAAAGTAAATGATTTTAAAAGAAATAGCATGTGAATGCTATTCGGTTTTCTAATGATTTTGGAAATGAGATTTTTAAGTGTATCATTTCTTAAAATGAATTATTTAAGGAATGATACAACACATGGTGGCCTCAGAGATCGGGATGTGGGAATCGCATCCTTGGGGGCAGGTCCCGAAACCCATACGGATCCACTTCTTGTTTAGTGGAATGATGAGCTGCACACTTTCATTATACAGATATTTTCTACTGTGAGTATTTCCTTTTCTAAAAAGGGATGACCGGTTCCGGGAGTATATCTTCGAACCGTGAGTACCTTTATTTTAAATGCTTTATAAAATTATATCCTACTGGGCCTTTCGCTCACCTTTTCTGTTTTCAAATGTATTAAACCCCTCCAGGAGACGTGAGGAGTAGTGCGGAGTAGGTAGCTACTACAGGTGATGTGGATTTGACCTCGGAAAGTGAAGAGTTATCTTTACTCTTATCTTTTATTTCAAGGCATGTATAAAAGATTACGGATTGTAAACTTAAATATTACTAGATGTGGTTGATGTCACACTTTCTTTTATTTATATTCATGTATGCTAAACACCTGTGGGAATTCCTGACTTGATACCAGGGACGTGGTTTTAAACTGGTTTGGTTGGAAATCCCACCACCCTTCTTGAAATTGAATTTCTCCTGAATAAAAGGGGCTCGTTTGGAAATACCTGGATGTTTTGGATTTTGAAGAAATTAAAATATTTGCTAATCACTCTCTCAAACAGGTTTAAGTTTCTAAATGAGCCTCCATGTCACTAACCCCAGTTTGGGGGCGTGACACTATCTCTAAAAGTTCTAAATATTACCTGAAATGCTGCAAATGCTACTGCCAACACCAAATATTAGCCAATGAAAGGTAGGGAAAACCAAGAATATGGCAATGAAAAGACCTAGCAGTGTTCGATGGAAAATCTAGAAAGATATAACTAAGTGAATTAGTAATAAGAGAAAGGGATAGATGAAAACTGAGAATGAGCAAACAAATTGCAAGTAAAAGACAAAATAAGGAGAGTAAGGCAGAGAATAAGAAGGAAATGAAACTATATTTTCAACATGGGAATATTTTTATTTAGCAATTGCCATTTAGGTAATCAATCCTTTCAGTGATGTACGGTAAAAACGTAAACGCATGCATTTCAAGCATTTCTGTTGCCACGTGCTAAGGAAAAGCATAGAGAAATGAAAATAGTAGTAAGAAACCGATTTTATCATATAGATTATAGCTTGCATCTCATAGAAATTGAATGAGCAAAGCAAGATATAGATTTATGCATGATTCACCAGGTGCATCAAAATAGAAAGGTAAATAGAATAAATGTATTATATGGGTAAGGCATAAGCAAATCAAAGGCCAAGTATAAAAATAAAAAACTGTAACAAAACATGAATATCACAGTGTTTTGATGTAGCAATTATGACTCAGATATTTAATATTCTCAGCAATGTGCAATGAATGTACAATGTTTTTGTGGCTGCCTACTAAGGGCAACTACACTTTTTGTGGCTACCAACTAAGGGCAAGTCACTATATTCATTGCACAAATTATAAAGTATATGTCACAAAAGGTGAGTGACTGGAGTAAAATATGAATTTGTCTAGAGGCTACCAGGTCAATTAGAAGAAGGGGCAAAAAGCTTTGATTTTATTTGATATGTAAAAAATAGTAGAAAAGTAGGGACCAATTAAGAAAATAGGATGAGATTAAAAACCAAAAAAAGCAGAAGACAGAATTAAGGAGATGGAAGAAGATAAGAAGATTGAAAAGAGAATAGAGGCCGGCTCTGCACTTTAATTAAAGCGGATGGAAAACATTGCCTTGAGAAAGAGAGGAAAAATAAAAAAAAGAACAACACAGTGATTACATTATAGAATCTGCAGCAATGAGAGCTGCAAATATATATGTCAATACTTGAAACTTAAGAAGTTATAAATAAATAAATAAAGGGAAGGAGAAAAATCAATATATGATACATGTAAATAAGTTTTACTATAAAGACTTAATGCAATATCAAAGCTAAAGGGCAGAGAACAGGAAAAAAGGAGAGAAAAATGACTATATTATATAGATAAGTAAATGTAACACCCCTAGGTGGGGATTACGTAATAAAAATAAAATACGAGGGACAAACGAAAATAAAAATAAAATATAACTCTCAAAATATAAACGACAAGTGCCCATGGGACTTTCAACGAAAAACTCATAATTAAAAATCACAAATCGACAAAGAAAATAAAACAAGAAATCCACAATACAATGTAGCACCAAGTACAATACTTAAATAATACAACCATCATCAGTCACATCCTTGTCGAAACAACCCAGTTCAGAATCTTACATAATGGAAGAAGAAGACTAAAACAAGGGATAGGTCTCCAACACGTGCGCACTGTGAGACATCTACTCCTCGTCCGAAAGATTACACTGTACACCGCCTGGGAATGGGAAGAGAAAAGGGGTGAGCATGAAATGCTCAGTAGGAGTACTATTACTCACCTTTAGTTTTATTTATTTTTCCAATTAAACCTGCATGGTTAGTAGTTTTTATGTTTTATGTATAATGAGTCAGATGATCAGTGTCAATGAGATAATCCAATCCGTATGCCCGTGACAAAAAACCCCCGAAGGGCGCGGTGATTCAGAGGCACTGATAGCAAGGAGCTCTATCTCGGTGTCCCTACCGATCAGTTCTCGAACCACAGGCAAGGGTGAACTGTCGTTCTGAGCCCTCACCAAAACGCAACCACTATACAGTAACCTTGGGGATTCTCAACCCCGGATAGCGTCATCACCTCTAAACTCTTTTATCTTTTTAGGTCCACACCCAGGGATGGTGAACGGCCACACCTACTGTTAGCACACTATCTCACTATCGTGTCCGGTTTACATTCTCCTAACCATGTTTTTGTGTCAGATTCTAAACTTATGTCAAATCTCTTAGCCACGCTGTACAATACAGGACGGGCCCCCTAATGGTTTTGTTCAAGTCATATCGTATAACAGTAATAAAGAAGTTCAATGTCCAATTTCATTCTCCTCATATTTAACAAAGTTAATTAAATTAAATAAAATTCCACAAAAGTTAAGTAATAGGACCCCTACCTTAAAACGGATCCCGGATTGTCAATCGGAAGTCAGAAAGCTAAGAAACGAAGTTTAGCCGGAATCCAGCCACCGGCGGCGGCGGCGGCACTACAGCGGAGCTTCCCAAAGAAGAATCCCACGGCGGACTTGGTTCCTACCTCCCCTAAATCGATGGTTCTGAATCCAATGATGATGTCAATTTTACCAAATTCAGCCTCTAACCACTTGGATCGGAATCCTCAATTCTGGCCGAATTTTGAGCTTTGAATCTTTGTTTTTCAGGCACGAATCTTCAAGATTGATTGAGGGCTTTCATTACCCGTGAGATTCTGAGCATTTTGACACCAAGATCACAAGGATCCAACTGCTAGATCACCGGAACCATGCTCCCATTTTTCTCACGGTGGCGGCGGCTCATTTTCTAGCAAAGCGGCGGCGGTGACCACAGATGGTAGCCTAAAATGACTCACTAGCTCCCTCTGAAGTGAATGGGCTGGGCGGTGTCGTTCACGGTGGCCGGAGAAGGGAGATCTGAGGGCGGCGGTGGTGAGATATCCGACCACCACGGATGGCAGTGCTCTAGTCAGAATCAAGCTGTGTTGCTGACATGGTTTTCTTCCTCTCTTTGCTCTGAGTCTATTAGGACCAGAATCACCTCAATCGGACACCGGACGGCGAAGATATCACGATCAGAAGTTTGGGTGTTTTCAGAACTTTAGCCGGCGAGTGTGGCGTCGTCCGGTAGAGTTGGTGGCTGGAAGACACCAATCCGGACTCAGCTCAACGAGATCTTTCCAACGAGCTGGGAGGTGTCAAAAACGGACGCCGGAATCTCGCCGGAGGTTGGTCAGCCGTGTGTGGAGAAAGAGAGAGAGAGATAGAGAGAATGCAGAGAGAGAGGGAAAGTGAGGGTTTTCTGTTTTGGTGAGGATGAGATATGCCCAAGTGGCACTAAATAACAGATTGGGCATGCTGACTGTCAAAATCTTTATTTTTGACCCCCATATTTCTTCTAAATTCGAATTCTGGCCCAGATTTCTAAAATTTTCACACTTACGTCTTTAAAAATTACAAATTGACCCCAAATAAATTTTGGGTTTTACAGTAAATGTCCATTGCAGTCCATTCAAATATTTAAGCTAAAGATAGGAAGATTTGAAATCAAGTAAAAATGAGGAGTTTGCATAGTATAAAAACAAAATGGGAAAAGGATGGCTCAGCCTTCGGAAGGAGGAGGTAATGCTTGATGTAGCAATTATGGCTCAAATATTTAATATTCTCAGCAATGTACAATGAGTAAGTAAACTTATGTATCTACAGTGTTTTTATGGATGCCTACTAAGGGTAACTGCACATTTTGTGGCTACCAACTAAGGGCAACTGCTCAAAAACACATAAATTAATAAGTTACTATATTCATTGCACAAATTATAAAGTATATGTCACAAAAGATGAGTGGCTGGAGTAAAATATGAATTTGTCCAAAGGCTACCAGGTGAATAAAAATTTGGGGCAAAAAGTTTTGATTTTATTTGATATCTAAAAACTGTAGCAAAGTAGAGACCAATTAAGAGAATAGGATGAGATTAAAAACCAAAAAAAGCAGAAGAGAGAATTGAGGAGTTGGAAGAAGATAAGAAGATTAAAAAGGGAATAGAGGCCGGCTCTGCACTTTTATTAAAGAGGATGAAAAACATTATCTTCAAAAAGAGAGGAAAAACAAAGAAAGAACAACATAGTGATTGCATTATAGAATCTGTAGCAATGAGAGCTACAAATGTGTATGTGAATGCTTGAAACTTAAGAAGGTAAAAAAAAAAGAAAAAAAAACAAAGGGAAGGAGAAAAACTAATATATGATACATGTAAATAAGTTTTACTATAAAGACCTAATGCAATATTGAAGCTAAAGGGCTGAGAATAGGAAAAACAAAAAACCAAAAAGGACTACATTATATAGATAAGTAAATGTCCCATGCAATCCATTCAAATATTGAAGCTAGAGATAGGAAGATCTAAGATCAAGTAAAAATGAGAAGTTTGTATTGTATAAAAACAGAATGGGAAAAGGAGGACTCAGCCTTCAAGAGGAGGTAATGTCAAAAACAAAGAAACTATATTAACCGCAATCTTTAGACAAATCATATAGAACTCAAAATATAGGACTTTAATTCTGATCATCATCACCATGAAACAAAGGAAGAAAAAAAATAAGAAGACTAAGTATACATAAAGGATATGAGATAAACATATGAGGGTAATTATCTTGCTCATAAAAAGTGATAAATTGTAAAATTTATCAATAGAACAGTCATGAGTACTATGGTTAGACCAATATTATCAACATTTATCAACTGTGAAAAGAAATATTACTAAGAGACATGTATATAAGATATGCATATAAATATGTTACTGAGAGGTAGATGAAGCACGCATGTTGCTAAGAAATGAATAAAGTGCAAGTAAATATGTAGGCATAATTAAGCAGTAAAGGATAGGCGAAAAAAAGGGCAAAAAAAAAACAATCCAGAGAAATTGACAGCATTTATTAAGAATAAAGGAGCACTTTTACCAATATTGTACATGAATAAGATATACTAATTAAACAACAAAGGTATACATCAACAGCCATGATGAAAGAAAAATAATACATATCAATAATACTACAGGAAAGGAATATATACAATATCAGCAAAGAACATCAAAAAAGTATCGGCAAGGGCTATTAATCGTACCTGAAACGCTCCAAACACTACTTTAATTGTGATATATCAGGAAACCAGAGGTTAGACGTAAAAAAATAGGAAAACAGGGCAGTAAATGATGAAAAATGGAATGGAGTAAATGATCAGAAATGAAACAAAGATACGGATAGGCAGTCAAAGGGAAAAGAGTAAAAGAGTACAATAGTAAATGATCATGGGTGGAACGAAGCAGTAAATGATGAGGGATAAAATAGAGGAAAAAAATTGACAAGAGCAGGAGAAAGGAACGTGAGAAGCACAATGAATGAATCCAAAGCAACACTCTTCATAAATAAAGAGGCCAAAAGCATGTATGAAGAGTAAGCAACGTATAATAACACAACACGTAATAGGGCAAAGTCGGTTTACAGAGGGTAAAAAATTTAAATTTGTTAATTAAATCACAAAACCAATACACTGGTTATTGTAAGAGAAAAGAGGCCAAAAGAGAGAGAAAAATAATAAGAAAAAATGACACAAAAACCGGGGATTCAAAATTGCCACAGAATATAGACAATTGGCAAATCATGTAATATTTTTGCAGTGAAATGAGAGCAAATGATGAAGCTAGCAAAAGAAATCAGTAATATAGGCACCACAACTCAGCATATCGATAAATGAAACAGAAAAAATCTGAGATTACCCCGTACGCAGTAGAAAAGGGGGCAAAAGAAATTCCAGCCATGCAAACAGATGTCCTGCGACAAAAAATCCATGAAAGCAGAGCATGGAGGACCTAAATCAACAGAACAATAAGCATTACTCATCAGGATATTACATTAGATATTAAGAAACCAATCATGTAAAAAAAACAAAGGGAAAAAAAGGGGACAGGAAAAAATAAATGAGAAAAAACTGAACAAAAGTAAGGGGAAAACATGCACTGGAACAAAATTATAAGCAACGGAAAAGAATTTGAGAGGCCAGCACCAAAAACGGAAAGAAAAGTGGACATAAATCACAAATCGAAGCAACTGAGGAACATAGAAGAAAAAAAAAATAAAAGCCCCAAATTTTTGGCCAAATCAAAGGAAAGGAACGAACAAAGAAAAAATCCATAAAATCCCTCAAATTTTCAAACTAAATAAGACGAAAATGAGAACAAAACCAACATAAATCAATAGGAGGCAATGAGAACCTAAAAGCCAACCCAAAGCAAGAAAGGAACCGATAAAAAAGGAAAAACAGAAGCCCTAAATTTGGGACCAAACCGAACAGAGCAAACAAATAGAGGAAAAATGCATAGAATCCTAAAATTTACAGCCAAATGAGACTAATAAAACGAAAACATTAAGAGCAAAAAGTGAGAAATCCAGGATTCCTAAGAGCACGAAGGAACTGAAGAGAAGCACAGTGGAACAGAAGAAGAAAGAACGAAAGAAAGAGGCGCAAATGAAAGGAAAAACAAAAACAAAAACGGGGAAAAAACGCAAATGAAGGAAAAGAAAAAGCAAAAAGAAAAAAAAACCAACGACACTCAAAAGACCAAAATACCCCTGCGCCAGACAGAGAAGGGAGTAGTAAATCAAGGGCAAAAGCGTCATTTCACTATAGAAAAAACAGTGAATTGAGTCTGCGTGAACAGTAATCTGTAACTCCCTTTTAGTATATTTACTAGTTTTGTACCCTCGCGTTTCGATGGGTAATAACTTTCGGTATATAAAAGATCTCTGGTTGTGATAGTCAGATAATAATTTTGCATTATATAAAAGATATGTGTTTGTGATAGTACAGTTACACATCACTATATGGATTTGTTTGTATGTTTACATAACTTTGTATCATACAATAGATATGTGATTGCGATAGTACAGTACTATACAACGTATTTGAGCTGCCATGTCTATTTTTTGTTATGGTCTTCTTTTTTTTCTGCTGCAAAATGGAAATTTTGAAGAAGCATTAGTAATTAAGAAAATTTTAAATGTCTTAATTTAAAAGTAGTTATGTTACCTAATCCGTTGATCTTTTTTTGGCTGTTCTGTTTCTTTTGACCGAAAACTAAAAATGAGAAAATGTTATTGAAATATATGTTTAAAAGGTTATAGATAAATATATGTTTAAAAGGTTATGGATAAATATATGTTTAAAAGGTTGATGAATATATTTTACCTTGTGGCTAATTTTTTTGGATTCGGTGTTTGTGGGTCAATTGGTGTTGGAGCTGATGTTGTTATTTTTGGGGGAGGGCTGAAATACCTAAGTAGTGATTAGGTTCTTTTTGGATCAAAATAATAAAATAATCAAGAGAAGCTGAAGCTGACAACAAAGAGAAAAATGAAACATAAAGAAGAAAAACACATTGGGAGATCGTAAGGCAAGACAAAGATCAAAGAGCTTTTATAAAACAATGGGAGAAGAAAGAGGGGAAAAGATGGCACGGGAAAAAGAAAGATTTTGAATCAAAATTTAAAAACACAGATACCAAAAGATCAAAATGATGTTGAAAAAAAATAGTATAGACCAAAAGAGTGGCAGTCATGTTACTTGTTTATTGAAAATGAGGTAAATTAGATTATGAGAAAAGTAATATGGGAAAATCCAATAAAGAAGAATAGATGAAATTGGAGTTTAATTGGAATAGGCATTGAAAATGCGATGTATTTGGATTAAGGGAGACAAAAAAAAAAAAAGCATTTAAATTGTTTTGGTCAAGAGAATAAGCAAAATCAAAACCCAAATAAAAAGAGCTTATTCACGGTAATTTTTGGACATATTCATCAAAATTAAGGAGGCCACAGTTATTTTTTATCATCATTGCCACACACGAAAGGAAGAAAAAAAAAGGAGAAGAACATTAGGCTATTCTAGTTAAAGAAGATAGAGAAAACCAAAATCCAAATAGGGAAGAGTTATTGACAGTAATTTTTACATAGATTACATGGAATTAAAAAGATCAAAACTGATTATAATGATTATTGCCACTTACCAAAGCTAAATAAAGATAGAATATGCTAGGCAAAAATAACTGCATTCATATATATATGTGACTATAAAACAGATGAGAACAGATTCAATATATCATTACTATATGCTAACGAAACATAGGAGACCGCAATCGTAACAACAAAAACAGGTTTTTTCCAGCATCATAACAAACAGTAAAAACTAATAGCAGCACAGGAAACTAATATATCCAATAACAGCAAATATTAAGGAAATATAAGGAAGAATCATGAACAGTACCTACAATGGTATTAAAACTGCCTTAAACAGAGAATATTAGCTACCCAAATCCACGCAGAAGAGACAAAATTTAAAAGACTGAACAATAAGTAGGCAAAAATAAAATAGCACAGCCAAAATCCAACAAAGGTTAGGTCAAGTAAAAAAAAGGAAAAAAGAGCATATTTAGACAATTATACTAAAAAACTACGAACAAAATTAGAATCCAAAGGCAGAGTCCACATGACTAAGAAGTACATTTATAACAATTTCTAAATATGTCAAATAGCAGTAAGCAGATATAAAATAATTGTAATAAGCATTGTCATATAGTAAAATCAATTAAACATAAGAAATATGTTATGTAAAAATAAACCACTATATATACTATTGTGAAATAAATTAAGAGCACAAAAGAAGACAACTATAGATCATTAAGATTTATTGACAATGAATAGGAATTAACTTTTCTAAGCACTATAGGAAATGACACATAGCAGTAACAATAGAACAAACCAACACACTCAACATTAACAAAGAATAATTAAAACATCCAGACAGAAATCATTAATAGTACCTGAGATATTGTGAGCACTGTCCTAAGTAACCAATGCCAGCCAACCAAAGAGGAAGGAAAAACACAAAACTAAGACAATGGAGCACTAAATAGGGCAAGGTAAAGAAAGGTAGTAAGTGATCAACACAGTGGTAGAAAGGGAACGATGTCAGGTGTAAGAGAAGAAAGGACAGACAATATAGACAATAAATTAACCTATGACAATAGTATTTTGCACATATATAAAGACTAAGATAACCAATGAGAACATCACATATAATACAATTAAGTCGATGGACAAATACTAAGGAAGGAAAAAAAAGAGAAAAAATAATGCAAGTCACAAAAGTATGAGAAAAAAAAATTAAGGAAAAAATCAAAGAATACTAAGAGAAAAATCGAAAGAGGAAAAAATCCCTAGCTCATTTAATGCCTCTACAACGGAAAAGCCACAGATCATCAAGACAAAAGTACAAAGCAAGATCATAGATATCACAAATCAGCACTACAGATTAGCTAACCATTAAATGTAGAAAAAAAATTGATTTAGGAACAATTCTGATACAAAATCGACAAGTATAGAGATTTGTGCCGAAAAGGAGAAACGTAGCATTTACCTACAAAAATCAGCCGCGTGGAACATCCAAGCATACGTGTCTAAATCTCTCTGCAAACAAAAAAATAAGGTGTTGCAAGGAAGGGAGCAGTAGAGAAGAAGTCCACAATCATTAATAGAAGGAGAAAATTTCCAAAATAAAAAAAAATAATAAATTTTAAGCAAATAAAGAAATTTCTAGAATATTGACACCGGTAAGAAGGGAGAAAAAGCCCGTGCAAATTTCCAAAATAAAAAAATAATAAATTTTAAACAATTGAAGAAATTTTCAGAATATTCACGCCGGTGAGAAGGGAGAAAAAGCCCATGCAAATTCCCAAATCAAAAGAGTAGATCAGAAACAGTAGAGGTGTGGCAAAAAGAAGGGGAAAAAAAGGCACATAACACAAAATATGCATTCCAGAACATTCACTCTAGTAAGAACACACAAAAAAAAAACCCATGCAAATTCCAGATCAAAAGAGCAGAAGAAAAGCAACAAAGAATGACTGAAGAGAAGAGAGGACAAAAGAAAGGAAGGGGGGTTTGGAAACCGCTGGAAACCCACAATAACCCATAGCATTCCTAATGACAACAACACAAAATGATCAACAAAGAATCAAAGGAACGAAAAAACAAAAAATGGCTGAAGAGAATAGGGAAAAGAAGAAAAGGGAACGGAAAAAAAAATCACCTTAAACCCATAATAATCCGTAGCAAAATTCCTAATGACAACAACACAAAATGATCAGTAAAGAATCAAAGGAACAAAGAAACAAAAAAATTAAGAACATATAGACAAAGAATATTAAGCATACCTGAAATACAGAAAACTAAAAAAAAAAAAAAAAATTAAAGCACACCACTAACAGTTTTATTAAAAAAAAAGAAAAAAAACTTATTGAAAGTTGAGCAGAAATAATGGAGGCAAAGAAGACAACCCAGATCAATGAAACTCGGCAAATCGTGAATCACACTGTACCAAAAGCACAGACACAGAGAAAAACGTAATTTTTTTTAAAGTTGTGTACTTATTTTGCTAAGTGGAGAGAAAGAGTACTAAAGTGAAAATTTTCTACAGTTTGCCAAGCAAAGAATTCAGAGAAGAAAAAAAAATTGTTCTTCCATGGAAAGCAAAAACACGAAGAACGAAATCATAGAAATGAAATGGAAAAAAGGAAAGAAAATTAAAACCTTGTCATTGAGCCACATCCGATCGTGATCAAAGAAGGGCTGACGCCGACGGTAGTGGTGGTGCAGAGGTAAGGATCAGGGACGAGAAAGGAGTGAAAATCGCTCGAGAGGCAGAAAAAGAAAAAGAAAAAGAAGAGAGAAAAACCCAGAGCTTCTATGATGAACCTTCGATTTCTTTAAGCTAGAAAAAACCCATAAGCTTCTACAAAGGAGAGTCAAAAAAAAAAACCCCCCTTTAAGAAAATAAAAAAGACCAACAAGTCCACCGCCCATAAACAGAAGAAGCAAAAAGAGAAAGGGCAAAAGCGTCACAGCACTATTGTAAAAACAATAAATTGAGTGTGGATGAACAGTGCACGGGGGATTTCCTTAATTTGAAATTTTGCCACCAAAAAATAGTGGTTCACCCACTTTGCCTTCCAACTCAAAATGACACTCCTCCCTCGAGCTTCAAATAAGTTGTAATTTTGGTTATTCTAATGGGACATCAATTATTGAAATAGTTATAGTCACTTACTAGAAAGTATGTTTATAAGAAGGCTACGATCAAAAGAGGAGGCAATACCTAGAGCTCGAGTAGGGAAATTTTGAGAACTTATAAAAGAGCTAAAATTATTTCTATTTTGTTTAATTCTATTATGTTGTGCCAAATAGGAATTTAACCCACATCACCCTTCACCAATGACTAAAGACGGATGTACTAAATTTGTAATTTATTATAAACTTTAAGTGTAAGTATTGTTGACGGTGAAATTTCGTCAATAGGATTATGCCGGGTCACCTTTAGGTATCCTGTCAGGTTACCAGCTAAAAAGCGTTTATTTGATATTGAAGATGATGTAGTAAAGAGTGTATGAAGTTTGTGGTAAATATAATGGGAGGACTGTGCTTGTATGAAAATAAAGGCACAAGGTTTATAGTGGTTCACTCTATTAATGAAGAGCTACATCCACTTTTCTTTGTATTTCTTTTGGATTCTTTACAATAACTTTCCCTTTCTACTCTCGGGTTGAATATGAAATGAGCAAAACTAAAAGAAAAATCCCCCCTCAACTCGTTTGGCCTTTTATAGCCAAGGGTTCCTTCATGGGTGGTTCCTCTCATAGGCAAAAGCACTCGAGTGGCCTACCCTCATAGGCTCAGACCGTAGCCCACTAATCACCTTTTGAACTGTACACTCATCCAATTAGTTTTCCATTACGGCTCTATAGACTCCTTGTAACCCTCCATCGTTCACTGTTGGGTGGTTTAGGGGCTTGTAATTAATGCCTGCACTGTAGACATCTCCCAGTGCCAGACGCAAGTTGGTTGTGTCAGACACCTTTCTGGAGATACGGGCGTCACCTCCCATGCTCTTCCCTCGATGTCTACGCTGAGTGGGCGGTGGCCTCTTCTGGCCGCCGGTCATTCTGTGGCGTAGGGAACATAGGGTTGACGGCATAACAGGTCGACGCCCTAAGGCGGGCTTTCTTCACAGCGTAAAGGGGAAGTGAGCTTCAGGCGTCATGGGTTGTTGCTTTGTGAGGAGAAGTAGGGCCACGTGTAATGCTATCGCTCTCCCACGTGTCACCTGGATTTTCCCACACAACAGTTGCCCCCCAGGTCAAGGCTTTCTTTCAGACAACCTCGAGCTAGGTTCGGGTACTTTTCTATGCTTCAGGTGTGGGAACCTAATTCTGAGCCTATCTTGTAATGATGTCCTGGCACTTTAAACTCCTTCAAGAAGCGTAACCATCGCGTCGGTCACTTCACCAAACTGACGTAGAGTTTTATTTTGAAAAGATGAATCTGAGCCTTTGGATCGTGCCCCTTCATCTTCCCGCCTTTGTTTGCCGTCGTTCGATCCTGGCTAAATGCCCCCTGCCATTGGATTCATCAGAACTTCATCCAACGGCCAGGGGTCGAGGGCTCATTTTTCTTTAAATGTTCCTCGAAGAGAAGCCACTTCATTTCACTCTAAGTTTTGAACTGCCATTACTCTGCCCAAATTTTCCCAGATTCAGACACCTACTTTCCTTGCCCTTCCTGGTGCTTCGTGAAGCTATCGTGGTCCATAGTCCCTGATTTCGCCTAGACTCCAACAATTCCTCATTACTAGTAAGTTGCTTTACGATTCTGCTTTGCTTGATGTCTGAACTTATTTTTCCATTCGGACTAGATGTTCTAGGTTTGAAAATAGAGGATAGAGACATACCATATGCTTTCCCTGAACTACCTAGGGTAGCTTTTCTGATTTCTAGTCCAATTGTGGTTTCTGGGTTCTGGGTTTTGACGAGTCCTCGTTGTATGAACACTCGTCACTTTTGTTTTCTTGTGAATGGATGACGTCTTGTTGAGAACTAGGCGTCATTGGTTCTTTATAGTTCTGAACAATCATCACCTTGAGCAGACGTCATTTATACCTCGACTTAGGATTTTGACTTAGCTCCTTTGTCTCTCTTTTCTTTAATCAGAACAAATGGCCCCAAAACCCACCCGTCGAGAGGAGACGTCCACTGTACGACCCAACTCCCCTTCTGTGGCGAAGATTTCATGGTCATCTTCCTCGTCAGAGGACGACTCCATAGCGAGAGAGGTTGAGGACCATACGGCCAAGCCTAGTGAAGAGGTTGACTGCGTGGACCTTATTGTTGAGGGAAAAGGTGGCGAGATTCCCCTCACGGGAGGTGGCGTATGTGGATTCGCCTCTTCACTGGTGGAGGCCCCCCTAGCTGCCATGAGTGGAGACCCAGACAGGCCATTTTTTATGACCGATGTTGTGGCGTCGAGGGTTCAGAATAAGGACATCGTCTGGGCAGTTAGGGAAGGTCACATCGACGGGAAATGGTTTGACTATCTCCTTCCGAATGTAAACTTCAAGACCAGCCTCCCTCCTACCAGATATCTCCCTGTATATACTAGGGCTGTCATGGCGGGGATGACCTTACCCATTCATCCCTTCGTCAAAGATTTTTACTGCTTCCATAGCATCTCGCCTGCCCAGTTAGCGCCAAATTTTGGTATTATTTTGCCGGCACCTGGGTTTTGTGGAGCCATCGGTTTGATTTAGATCTACCACTGGATGAGTTTATGTTTATGTATAAACTATGCCACGTCGCCAAGTGTACGGGGTGATATTTTTTGAGTGGTCACGGGCGATCATAGCCCAGACTTGGGAAGTTAATACAAGGCATTCCCTCATCGTCTCATGGGTGGAAACCCATGTTTTTTATGGTATGGGGGCCCTTCAACTTCGACCCTGAAGACCGCAGGCTTCGACGTCAGAAGGTGAAGACGTCGTTCGGGAACATGAGTGAGGATTTGGCCTTTCCTATGCTCTTTTTAAAAAAAAAAACAATGCTGACCACTTTTTGATACACAGTTAATCACGATCGGCCGAAGCTTGCCAATAACATGTTGGCGAGAGTTAAGACGACTTTTAGGTATTTGGAGACCGAGCGTCATATCGACGTCCTTTTGATCGAGATGAATCTCAGGGAGTCGGGGCTAATTCTCGACCTCCCAGACCCCTCTGACCCCCTCACCATCAGAGAGTACTTCCATTTGAACGATGAAGGTAAATTCCTAGGCTCGACGCCTCCGTTCATTCTTGCTTAAATAATTTGCACGTCAACTTTATTCAGATCTTGTCGTTGTGTAGAGATGGCTTCGCTAAGGATTCAGCTCCCTGGCAGCTAGCAGCCTCAGCCCAGCCCGTAGCCTAAAGCCAAAGGAAAATAGAAGGCATGTACCTCTTCCTCGGAACCAAAGAAGAGAAAATCTACAAGGGGCTCTTCGGGATCAGGGTTGGAGGCTTCTGCGCATAAAAGGGTGTGCAGAGAGGAGGTGCCAGTGACCGAGAGCTGGATGCCAGTGGTCCCAATCCCTGACATTGCTGAGGTGCCTCTGGCGCCGAGAGATCACATTTTCATGCCAGGGGCCAAGGTCATGGACTCCAATTTCCAAGTCCCGGACATTTCTGACGCTGAGATTAGGGCGATGCTAAATCTTTCTCCCCACTTTTCCCTCATCTTCCAGGATTTGTATGAGTCATTCATTGACAAACACTGGATCTCTGCCTCTCGTTCTTCTCTGGTGGACCGTCAGCGCAAGCAGATATCCTTCCAAATTCATGTGAGCCTCGACCGTATAGGTTTTTTTTTACTCATCTTTCGTGACATCATTTTCTGACTTTCAATTTCTCTCAGGGCCTAGTTGTTGCCATCCTCAAGGTCAAGGAACATGGCAAAGAAATGGACAGCCTGAAAACCAAACTTACATCTCTTCTCGACGAGGCCAAAACTAAATGCTCTTCTGCTGTCGAGGAGAGGGATGTGGGCGTGGCCAAACTGGCGAGTTTGGAAAGCAACTGGCCAAGCTGTCCAATCTTCAAAATGAGCTGGCCAGTTTGAAGGTTGCGGTCGAAGAGCGTACTAGGCGGGCGGAGACAGCCGAGAAGAGCGTAGCTGAAGCAGCTAAGAAGAACGCGACTGAGGTTGCCAAGGTCGTAAAGAGATGCTTTGACAAGGGGAAGGCTGAGGGGAGGAAAGAGGCAGAAGCTGAGGCCTTGGAGATGCTCATCACCAAGCGTGAGGAGATTATTGAGGAGTTCAAGGCTTCCACGGAGCTCATCAACATTCGCACCAAGGACTTTCAGTCTGCTGGGGAGCAAATAGTCGATTTGATCAAACAAGAGCATCCATAGTGGAACTTGAGCTTTCTTTATGTTGCTCCACCTGTAGATGACGACGGCTCTTCCCAGCTTGGGGATGGTGACGATTCGGCGGCTGGGGGCGAGGCTTAGGGCCTTTAGTTTTTTTTGTTAATTCTTATTTGTAAAGACCGCTATATATTTTGCTGAATTCATTTTTCAAGATTCGTCGCTGATGACGGGTATTTTTACCAACAAATCAAGTACTTTTAAGATTGAATATTTGTAAGTTTTCAAGCATTTTTGTTAGTTTAATGTCTTTTGTGTGCTTTTTATAGGAATTATAAATAAATGCAAAGTTGGATGATTTTGCATGAAGAAAAGAAGAATATTTGCCCAACTTGTGAATCAATGACAAGACGAAGCGAAAGAGGATTTTAAGGCACAAAAGAGGTGGCTTTGGAATGCAAGAAAGTGTGCTACCCACCTATAACAGGAATGGGTGAAATCGAATAAACCTGTGTGCAAAAAATAGCGAGGGACGCGATATGTCACCTCTTATAGGGGATATGTCGTCTGCCTTAGTCTGGTGCGCAGATAACAGAACGACAGGCGATATGTCACCTGTAAATAGGCGATATATCGCCTAAAGAAGCCTACAGGCCTACCCACGCGCTGCAGCGCGCCCAATGGGCGTTGTAGCACGCCTAAAGGGCCTAGAATTAGCCCCAATGGGCGTTACAGCGTGCCTCAACCCATGACAGTGAGCTCCTTCTTCCAAAAATGCGCGCTACAGCGCGTTTCAAGCAGGCTGCAGCGCACGTATGAAAGCCTAGCTCTGAAATGTTGTAGTATAAAAGGAAAGAGTTGCCATTTGAGAAGGGGAGCCCGGAAATTTGAAGAAGACATCAAAAGGAGGCCGAAATCCTTCATCTTGGAGGTCCTTGGAAGCTCTTCAATGGATATTAAGTTTTATCTTCTTTCATCTATTTTTTCATGTTGAACTAGACATTAAATCTAGGACTTGATGTAGTTTTATTTGAACTATGTTTTGAATATTTTGTTAATTGTTAATTTAATTTCATTTTCAATTCATTTATGTTTCTCTATGCTTAAGGCTTCTAATTTATTTGGCCAACGAGTTAGATGATTTTTAGATTGCGTATTTGATGCTCGATATAGATTGAGTTCTTATCTAGATTTGAGAAACATAGTCTAGGTTGTTGTGAGACCGAGAGGAGATCAACGGTTAGATAATCAAATTAGGATTTAGGTCATTGTGAGGCCGAGAGGTGATCAATATTCCTATTTTCTAATTCTAAAGGCGAAGCTTAATTTGTGTTTTAATATTCATTTCGAATAGGGAAATTGTTTTGGGTATTTAAATACAATTCCTTATGAGGCACTCGAGAGAGGTTGTGAGGTGACATAAGAGCCTTGATTAATGAATTGAATGGAATTGATTAGCGATTACATAATAGGATGACACTAGGAATAATAAAGCAAAATCAAGTCCCTAGACCATTTGTGTATAGATACTTTATTTTTATTTTCTTATATTTATTTTGTTTTAGTTCTAAATCATCATCTTATTAGGTTGCCTAGATAAAGTTAAGTTATAATAATCGCAGTACTTAATGGCAATTCTAAACCCAATCCCTGTGCAAAACTTGACACCGTATGTTTGCGAAAATTTATTATACAAAAATATTACTCATCAAGTTTTTGTCGCCGTTGCTGGGGATTGGCGTTTTAAATTGTTGTTAATATTGTGAGTACATAACTTGATTTTAATTTAGGCTTTTATTTCTCATTTTTAATCTTTTGTTTTATTTTTGTTTTCTTTTGTGTTACAAGGTAGTTGGAGATGGTTGATCGACAAGTCCTCTTAAGATTTGTTCAACGAGACTCCGAGCCATTTTTTAGTGCTTGGGAGAGATACAAGGAGCAGCTCATTCAGTTTCCCAACCATGGATTCCCGAGGGAGGTGCAACTACAAATCTTCCTCGACGGGTTAGATGCCGCAACAAGAATGTGGGTGGAAAGAGGAAATGGTACCACCTCTTTTCACCAACTATCCGCGGATGAAGCTTATTGGTGGTTGGAAGACATGGCTGATGTTAACTATCGGTATGGGAGGTATTCAACAAACCACCACGGTTTTGAGGATAGCTCCAACATTTCGGAGCCATGGCTTGACACCCCCCATCACCAAGCGGAGTCTTCTACCTCACTTGAAGACCTTGTCACCCAATTTTTAGAGGAGACATGACTCCGCATGGAGAAGTTAGAGAGGATGGAGGTGCTTGACCAACTTCATGAGGAAATAAAGATAAATCTAGTGGAGTTGTTTAGGTTGAAGCTGCATCCAGATGAATCTACTAACGACATGAATAGAGAAACACGAGAAGAGGATTGGGAGTTATTTGAAGATGACTCTTTGAGAGAGGAGGAGACTCAAGAATTGGTTAGTGAAGAATTTCATGAAGATGTCAATGAGTCTCAATCCCTCGAGATCCCCATTGTCGTGCCACCCCCGGTTGAGAAAGATCACATCTATGAATACCCAATGTGGTCGGCAACTCCTCCACCATCTCGAGCACCGTTCTTCCACGCCAACCAAGCGCATATGCCGGCACCGAGTCAAGTTGAGCAAATGAGCCGAAAACCGCCAAATCTCACCAAGCTTGAGGGTGTAAAGAATCAAGACCTATACGTTGTGTTGTATGACACGTACTATGGGCGAAAGCCACTCTTTGACGAGTTGGCTTGGCATAGCAATAATTGAGCCTAAAGACACAATTTATGGAGGAAAGCCCCGCCCCAACCCGAGCTTATGCCATCATGCCCAGTGCATCATCGCCAACCATACTAGGAGGCGAGATTGTCTCACCTCCGCGGTACGTGTTCTTATTTCCTTGTTATTAATTTTAAAGATTGTTTGATCCTGAGTTTGGGGGTGAGACACTTTGTGGTTGATTTTAGTGGATATTGAGCATTACTTGTGAGTTGGTTGTTATGACTTATCTCTATTGAGTTGTGTTCTTTTGGCCATGTTTTTACTTATTTTTCTTTTTAGGTTGTCTAAATAAATTGTGAGTTTTGTTGAGATGAAATGACTAGATAATAATGATGAGTATAGTCACTTGATGCTTTCTTAGGTCTTTTGAAATGTATTTCATTGAGATTTCTGTGTGCTTGACTCACATTGATTGAAATTCACTCTTGATTCTCTACTTTTGAGCACCATGAATCATGATCACTTGATCTTTTGAGCATTTGAAGAACATTTATGTGCATTAGGTAGACTTTGATATCTCATGAATACTAGAACCCATTTGAGTGAAACTTGAGGCAAAATTGTTGGTCTAGTATCATTGGAGAGAAGAATAAGGCATTTTATTCGGATCGATTGGGCCTTTGAAGCTAACCCTTGAAAAGAAAATTTATCATTTGTTTACCCCCTTTGAGCCATATTGCTTATTTCGTTCATCACCCATGTTTGTACATCCAAACCACCAAATGCATTCTCACTTCCTAAACCCATCACTACTAGGCATGATTGCATTAAACGCTAAGATTGATAGCAAGTGTGGGTTATGTTTGGGAAAGCATTA
>NW_010360010.1:410169-416508 GCF_000414095.1 Morus notabilis | reverse complement strand
TTTCTTTTCCTGGAAATCATGTGAGATCCATGAGTTGTGATACATGCCTAGGGTGATTTGAGCCTAAAAATTCTAATCTCATCCACCTTTTACCCTAGCCATACATTACAACCCTCAAAAGTCCTTTTGATCTTCAATGACAAGTGAACCTTTATTAGTGGAGAGTGACACGAAAAATGGGCCTATGGTAGTTCTTATTAAGATATCACTCATAGTCTCCTTGGCTCATAGGTGTATCCAGATTTTATTTGGTTGATTGAGATTGATTGTGCACACACTTACACTTTGAGAGTCTTGAGTGGAGTTAAATTGATGCTTGATGTTGAAATTCTAGATAATCTCAGTGTTTGCACTTCCATTGAGCTTAGAGCTTTATGTGACTTTGGAGATACATGCACAGTTGTTGACTCGATACAAAACTCACACTTTTTTATTTGTGTCTTAGTACTTGATTTGTGTTTTCTTTTTCTTTCTTTTCTTTTGCTTCAGGACAAGCAATTGTTTGAGTTTGGGGGTATTTGATTACGGGTATTTTTACCAACAAATCAAGTACTTTTAAGCTTGAACATTTGTAAGTTTTCAAGCATTTTTGTTAGTTTAATGTCTTTTGTGTGCTTTTTATAGGAATTATAAATAAATACGAAGTTGGATGATTTTGCATGAAGAAAAGAAGAATATTTGCCCAACTTGTGAATCAATGACAAGAGGAGGCGAAAGAGGATTTTAAGGCACAAAAGAGGTGGCTTTGGAATGCAAGAAAGTGTGCTCCAACCCACTAACAGGAGCAGGAATGGGTGAAATCGAAAAAACCTGTGTGCAAAAAATAGCGAGGGACGTGATATGTCGCCTCTTATAGGGGATATGTCGCCTGTCTTAGTCTGGTGCGTAGATAACAGAACGACAGGCGATATGTCACCTGTAAATAGGCGATATATCGCCTAAAGAAGCCCACAGGCCTACCCGCGCGCTGTAGCGCGCCCAATGGGCGCTGTAGCGCGCCTAAAAGGCCTAGAATTAGCCCCTATGGGCGCTGCAGTGCACCCAAAGGCGCTGCAGCGTGCCTCAACCCATGATAGTGAGCTCCTTCTTCCAAAAATGCGCGCTGCAGCGCGTTTTCACGTAGGCTGCAGCGCGCATATGAAATCCTAGCTCTAAAATGTTGTAGTATAAAAGAAAAGAGTTGCCATTTGAGAAGGGGAGCCCGGAAATCTGAAGAAAACATTAAAAGGAGGCCGAAATCCTTCATCTTGGAGGTCCTTGGAAGCTCTTCAATGGATATTGGGTTTTATCTTCTTTCATCTATTTTTTCATGTTGAGCTAGACATTAAATCTAGGACTTGATGTAGTTTTATTTGAACTATGTTTTGAATATTTTGTTAATTGTTAATTTCATTTCATTTTCAATTCATTTATGTTTCTCTATGCTTAAGGCTTCTAATTTATTTGGCCAATAAGTTAGATGATTTTTAGATTGCGAATTTGATGCTCAAGAGAGATTGAGTTCTTTATCTAGATTTGAGAAACATAGTCTAGGTTGTTGTGAGACCGAGAGGAGATCAACAGGTAGATAATCAAATTAGGATTTAGGTCGTTGTGAGGCCGAGAGGCGATCAATATTCCTATTTTCTAATTCTAAAGGCGAAGCTTAATTTGTGTTTTAATATTCATTTCGAATAGGGATATTGTTTTGGGTATTTAAATACAATTCCTTGTGAGGCACTCGAGAGAGGTTGTGAGGTGACATAAGAGCTTTGATTAATGAATTGAATGGAATTGATTAGCGATTACATAATAGGATGACACTAGGAATAATAAAGCAAAATCAAGTCCCTAGACCATTTGTGTATAGATACTTTATTTTTATTTTCTTATATTTATTTTGTTTTAGTTCTGAATCATCATCTTATTAGGTTGCCTAGATAAAGTTAAGTTACAATAATCGCAGTACTTAATGGCAATTCTAAACCCAATCCCTGTGGAGACGATACTCACTCACCTTATACTCAAAACTTGACACCGTACGCTTGCGGAAATTTAATATACAAAAATAAATTCACATCAGTCACCCTAATTATTTTCTTGTGTTTGCCTTTCCTCCTTAGAGGAGACGACGTTTAATTTTATGTTACCCCTTGGGGTAGTCACCTTAGCAAACTCCTTAAAATTTGCTAAGTGTTCGTCTCTCCTCCTTGGAAGAATCGACGTCTAATCTCACCCCTTGGGGTCGTTGCCTTAGCAAATTCCTTAGAATTTGCTAAGTGTTCGTCTCTCCTCCTTGGGGGAGTTGACGTCTACTCTCACCCCTTGGGGTCGTTGCCTTAGCAAATTCTTTAGAATTCGCTAAGTGTTCGTCTCTCCTCGTTGGAGGAGTCAACGTCTAATTTCACCCTTTGGGGCCTTCATTTTCTAGTGATCCATAGACCCCTTACTGCCCCCCATGTCTGTTTAATATACCTTGGTTTTTTAAGCAGACATGTTATTAAGGGGTAAATTCCTTCCTTGTATATGAGCAATATTTTTATAAACAAATCAATTTATTTAAATTGCTAAAAATACAATTGAGATGCGTAAGAATTGCATACACTATTGGTAGTACAGCTTTAGTTGTTCCGCATTCCACGGGTGTTGAATTTTCTTGCCGGTGAGGCTTTCCGGAACGTAGGTGCCAGGGCGTAGCACCTCTCTTACGCAGTAGGGTCCTTCCTAAGTTGGGCCTAGAGGACCAGTATTTTTAGGTTTTGTACTTTGCGTCACCCTTTTTAATACTAAGTCCCCTTGGATGAACCTTCTTCGCCTAACTTTCTTGTTGTAATATTGTGTTGCC
This sequence comes from Morus notabilis, assembly GCF_000414095.1. NCBI lineage: Eukaryota > Viridiplantae > Streptophyta > Magnoliopsida > Rosales > Moraceae > Morus > Morus notabilis. Next base: position 413,684 of record NW_010360010.1, on the reverse strand, counting down.
CTTTGTTGATAGGCGGCGAGCCGTAGTTGGGAGTCAAGCTTTTTTTCTTTCAACAAGTCGAGTTCTCCGTTCATTGCTTCCGCATTAGTGTCATCGTTGTAGACAACAGTTCTTAGCGTCGGCGTCTCAATTTCCACGGGGAGTACTGCTTCGGCATCATATGTCATGGAGAAGGGTGTTTCACCCGTGGTGGTTCGGCTCGTTGTCCTGTATGCCCATAAGACTTTTGGAAGTTCTTCGGCCCACTTCCCCTTCAAATCGTCGAGCCTTTTCATTAGGGTATACTTCAATATTTTGTTGACAACTTTGACCTGACCATTAGACTGTGGGTGTATTGTGTTGTGAAGTCCTTTCAAATACCCAAGTCTTCGTAGAACCTGCGTGTTGAGGTGTTATCGAATTGTCTCCCATTGTCAAACACAATTGAGCGTGGGACCCCAAACCTACACACAATGTTGTTCCACATAAAGTTAGTGCAAGCTGCCTCCGTGATGTAGTACGAGCCTTTGCCTCTGCCCATTTAGCGTAGTAGTCTACTGGGACGATGACAAACTTGAAGCCGCCTGGCGCGGGATGCAAGGGTCCGATTAGGTCGATCCCCCATTTGGCAAAGGGCCATGGGCTAAGAATGGAAGTTAGGTTTTCTGGGGGTGCTCTACGAATTGTGGCATATTTTTGGCACTTATCGCAACGCCGAGCGTATTGAAACACGTCTTTTTTAAGTGTAGGCCAATAGTACCCCTGCCTCAAAACCTTGAGAGCTAGAGATTGTCCCCCAGTATAATTGCCACACACTCCTTCATGGATCTCCCAGAGGACCTCTTGGGCCTCGTTGCCAGTTAGGCACCGCTACAAAGGTGTTGAGTAGCCTCGTCGGTAGAGCAAACCATCGTATAGTAGGTACCAGGTGGCTCTATACCTGATTCGTCTAGCCTCATCCTTATCATTTGGCAACTTGGCATCCATCAGATATTGGATGAGTGGCCTCATCCAACTCTTGTCCGTCTGAACAGTCAAGGTCTCAACTTTTTCATCAATGGTCAGCTGCTCGAGTTCTTCAACGGGGACGACCCCTAGTATGTCAGAATCCTTTGAAGATGCCAGTTTTGCCAAAGCGTCGGCGTTGGTGTTTTCAGCTCTTGGTACTTGTAGTATCTCATAGCTTTTGAACTTGATGAGTTCTTCCTTTACTTTTCTCAAGTATGAACCCATTCTCTTGCCGCACGCTTGGTATTCTTCTTTTACTTGTCCGACGACTAGTTGAGAGTCACTAAAGATGCAAAGCCTTTCGATCTTTAAGTGACTTGCTAATCGTAATCCTGCGATCAGCGCCTCGTATTCTGCTTCATTGTTCAACGCCTTGAATTTAAATCGCACCGCTGAAGTAATCTTGTGGTCTTCCGGGCTAATCAACATGACGCCAGCTCCGGACCCATTTTCACTCGATGCTCCATCCACGTAGAGTTTCCATTCCATCATCTTGGTCTCTTCATTTGCGGTTGGCATCGGCCTGTGAGAGAATTCAGCCAGGAAATCTGCCAGGGCCTGCCCTTTGATTGATGATCTTGGCACATACTTAATGTCAAATTAGCACAACTCCATCGACCATTTAAGGAGTCGACCGGAAGTCTCAGGCTTTTGCAGTGTCTGTCTTAACAGGTAGTTTGTGAGAACCTGTATTGTGTGGGACTAGAAGTAGTGCCAAAGCTTCCTTGAGGCCACCATCAGGGCGAGGGCTAATTGCTCCATCTCGGTGTATCTTGATTCGGCATCAAGGAGTCTTTTACTTACATAATAGACTAGCAGCTGGACCCTTTCGTCCTCTCTAATTAGCACAGAGCTCATAGCATGCTTGGATACGGAGAGGTAGAGGCTCAATTCCTCGTCGGGAATAGGTTTTGATAGGATTGGGGGCCTGCCTAGGTGCTCCTTCAATCTTTGAAAGGCTTCCTCACATTGTGGCATCCATTCAAAACGCTTGCTTCCTTTCAGAGCATCAAATAAGGGGACACATTTATCCGTTGATTTGGACATAAACCTATTTAGAGTGGCAACACATCCCGTCAACCTTTGTACCTCCTTTGGTTTAGTTAGAGATCTCATATCTTGCAAGGCTTTTATCTTTTCCGGATTAGCCTCTATTCCCCGGTTACTGACCATGAAACCAAGGAATTTTCCTGATCCAACTCCAAAGGCGCACTTCAAGGGATTTAGCTCCATGCGGTATCTCCTTAATATACCAAACATTTCTCCCAAATGGTCGATGTGTTGGGTGACCCTGGTGCTCTTTACAAGCATATCATCGACGTAGACCTCCATTGATTTCCTGAGTAGTTGGGCAAACATCTTATTCACAAGCCTTTGGTATGTTGCCCCTGCGTTTTTCAATCCAAAAGGCATTACCTTATAGCAATAGAGGCCCCTATCAGTTATGAATGATGTGTGCTCCTCATCAGACGGATGCATGGGGATCTGATTATATCCAGAGTAGGCATCCATGAAGCTTAACATCTCATACCCTGTTGTGGCGTCGACCATCTGATCTATTCGAGGAAGCGGGAAACCGTCTTTTGGGCAGGCTTTGTTGAGATCACTAAAGTCGACGCATGTTCTCCATTTTTTGTTAGGTTTGATCACCAAAACAGGGTTTGAGGCCCATCAAGGATAATGGGCCTCCCTAATGAAGCCATTATTGATTAACTTGTTGACCTCTTCTTTCAATGCCTCGTACCTCTCTGGATTCATGGGTCGGTGCTTTTGGCGTTTGGGGGGATATGAGGGGTCGACGTTTAGAGTATGGCATATGACTCCAGAGTCGATCCCTTCCATATCATCATGAGTCCAGGCAAAGACATCCAGGTTCTTTTTGAGGAAGCCCTTGACTTCAACCTTTAGTGATGGGGTCAAGTCTGAGCCTACTTTCAGCACCTTTGTTGGTTCGTTCTCGTCGACTTGGATCTCCACCAATTGCTCGATGGGTTGAGACCATGTGACCTCCTCTTGGACTCTGGGGTCTATGTCCTCGACGGCACCATGATAGACCATCCGGGCCTCCAACCTCCCCGGCTAATCATATCCACGCAAGGCATCAGAGTATGCAACCCTAGACTCGTACTGGTTGCTCTTTAGTTCTCCTACACCATTTAGAGTGGGGAATTTGACCTTCTGGTGGTAAATGGAGGTGATTACCCTCAACGCCTGAAAGGTCGGCCTTCCAATCACGGCATTATACTGTGAACCTCCCTTTATTACCATAAAATTAGCCATTGTTGTGGCTTGCTGAGGCTTCTCTCCTGCGGTTATTGGCAGCCAGATTGTCCCTTGGGGGATGATAGAGTCCCCAGTGAACCCATATAATGGCCTAGAGGTTCTCTCCAATGATTCCTTGGGGATCCCCATCTTTTCCAGGCAATCAGAGTATTGAAGGTCCACCAGGCTCCCGTTGTCCACCATGATTCGGCATACAGTATGATTTCCAATCACAGCCTCTACCACCAAGGCATCGTTGTAGGGAA
>NW_010360010.1:395170-410064 GCF_000414095.1 Morus notabilis | reverse complement strand
GGGAAAGTGGACCCCGTTTGTGTCCTCCTCGTTAAACGCTACGTCAACACTGCTGAACTTGGCTATTTTTACGGCCGAGACACTCCAAAATCTCTCCTAGTACACCCCTCTAGCTTTGTGGGTGTACTCTTTTTGAGATCTTCGCGAGTCTCCTCCAATGTATGGACTGCCAAGGATAGTTCTTATTACGCCGACGGGTTCTCATTCCTCTGGACGCCTTTGCTCCTCTCGGCGTCAATCATCATTTTGTCTGCCGTGGCCATCGTTTCTTGGCCTTCGTTCGGCCTTGAACTCTTGCAGTCTTCCCTCATGGATTACCCTTTCGATCTCATTTTTGAGATCGACGCAATCGTTGGTGTTGTGGCCGACGTCACCGTGGAACCTGCAGAATTTATTCTGGTTTCTTCAGCTGGATCCGACTTCATTGGTTCTGGTCGTCGCAGCAAGTTCCCTCGACCGACCTGGTTAAATACTTCCTCGACTCCTATTGTTAGCTCATGGTAAGAGTCGTACCTTTGGAATAGTCGAGGTTTACGGCTTTCTTCTTGCCTCGGCCTCTTGGGCTTAGGGGGGTTTGACATCGAGGCTGTTTGCTTGTCTCCATTTCCCCCGCCTCATCGTTTCTTGTCTTGTTTTCCTGGCGTCAACCCTTGCTCTGAATTTTTATTCTTATTGGATTGATGGTCAGGATCGTTGGCATCAGCTTCCTCGGCGTTGATGTATCCTTGCGCTCGCGCCATAAATTCTTTATAAGTTGACGGTGGCTTACGGTTTAGATCTCCCTTGAATGGGGTAATTTTCTTCATGCTGGATAGAGCCCCCATTAGAGCCTCCCTATCAGTTATGTTCGTCGTAGCAGCGACGGCTTCCCCGTACCTTGCGAGCCATTCTTTTAATGACTCATTTGGCTTTTGAGATATCGTCGTCAAGTTCTGCTTTGGCGGGACATATTACACCAATGAACTAGAGGGAGAAGGCCTCCTTTAGTTCATCCCAACTTGAGATGGAGTTTGGTTTGAGCGTATGGAACCATCTTCAGGCTGAATCTGTCAGATGGTTCTGAAAGGCTCGATACATGATTTCCTCAGCATATCCGTGCAGAAGCATGTCCCTTGTGTACATTTCCAGGTGGTCATCTGGATCATCTCTGCCGTCATAAGGTGGGATCGACGGCGACCTATATTTGTTTGGGAGAGGTGGGGCCATAATTTCAGTGGTGAATGGATGGTCATGTGTCCGGCTGGGAGTGATGTCGATGTAACCACCTCTGCCACCTGTCCTATGTTCTTTTTTAGACCAGTAACATCGCCTGTGAACTTCTGCTCCAGGTTCGTCATGCGCTCCATGATGGCCTGTGCCTCCTCAGTCGAAATTACAGAGCCGACGCCCCTTGAGGCTTCCGCCCTATGTGCGTTTGGCCCATGCCTTGCCTCGCCGCCCTCTCGCACCGACTCTAAATCTCCAGGGAGATTCTCACCTGGGTTCTAGGATGGCGATGTGGGGTCGGCCAGGCCTACTACCTTTTTCCCTTGGGCTTGGCGTCTGGCGGCCCTTTGACGACTGCTGAGGGATTGTGACGGTCGAGGTCTCAGATTACCTCTAATATTCTCACTATCCCCGATCCCTTCCGGGGCACCTTGGTGGTCACCATGATTTTGGTTCCCAACCATGGCAGCTCCCAGTGGTCTCGGGGCGTTTTCTAGAGGCGACATCGAGTTTCTCTCATCCAATCACTCAACTACGGTCATTAGCCCCCACACCACGTCGATCAGGGTGGTAAGCTGGGCCTGCATATGAACTGGGTCGGGCTGTGGCATATTCAAGGGTAGTGCCTCATTCCAAACCAAGGGTTGGTTCTCTCCGTCTCCGTCACGTGCCGGGTGTGCCGTGCTTTCCTCCATCTGGCTACCTTGGTTGATGGTGGTGTCTTTTCTTCTTGGAGGCATAGTCGCTGCCTATTTCCTTGTGGTTGGGGTTAAATGGCTTAACCAAATATTCTGGGTTCGGTCCCTAGCGGAGTCACCAATTGTTGACGGTGAAATTTCGTCAACAGGATTACGCTGGGTCACCTTTAGGTATCCTATCAGGTTACCGGCTAAAAAGCGTTTATTTGATATTGAAGATGATGTAGTAAAGCGTGTATGAAGTTTGTGGTAAATATAATGGGAGGACTGTGCTTGTATGAAAATAAAGGCACAATGTTTATAGTGGTTCACTCTATTAATGAAGAGCTACATTCACTTTTCTTTGTATTTCTTTTGGATTCTTTATAATAACTCTCCCTTTCTACTCTCGGGTTGAATATGAAATGAGCAAAACTAAAAGGAAAATCCCCCCTCAACTCGTTTGGGGCTTTACCCCTTTTATAGCCAAGGGTTCCTTTCGTGGGCGGTTCCTCTCGTAGGCAGAAGCACTCGAGTGGCCTACCCTCATAGGCTCAGACCGTAGCCCACTAATCACCTTTTGAACTGTACACTCATCCAATTAGTCTTCTATTACGGCTCTGTAGACTCCCTGTAACCCTCCACCATTCACTGTTGGGCAGTTTAGGGGCTTGTAATTAATGCCTGTACTGTAGACATCTCCCAGTGCCAGACGGAAGTTGGTTATGTCAGACACCTTTCTGGAGATACGGGCGTCGCCTCCCATGCTCTTCCCTTGACGTCTACGCTGAGCGGGCGGTGGCCTCTTCTGGCCACCGATACTTCTGTGGCGTAGGAATTTGCACAAGTCATAGGGTCGACGGCATAAGGGGTTGACGCCCTAAGGCAGGCTTTCTTTGCAGTGTAAAGGGAAAGTGAGCTTCAAGCGTCGAGGGTTATCGCTTTGTCAGGAGAAGTAAGGCCACGTGTAATGTTGTCGCTATCCCATGTGTCACTTGGATTTTCCCACGCAACAAGTATCATTTTAAGTTGTAAGACAGTGAGACGATCGCTATTTTTCAAGGTTAAAAGATTAGAAATCAACCTTTCTTATTCTAATTTCAAATTTATATGGCTAGTATAGCTGATTTCAAAAAAAAAAAAATTAAAAATTAAAGTTCGTGGGTCGTGAGAGTCAATCACTGGAAAGATGCAAATTACTCAAAGCGGAGAAAAGTAATCCTAGTTACGTTAGAAATCTTGGGGATTATAGTAGCTATACGGACATTTGACTTTTAAGATACAATAGATCAACGAAGTCTAATCAATTTTAGGTGGAAATTAACTTTTCCCCTAAAGAAAGCTACAGATTTCATTTTTTATTACTTTGCCCACCCGCTTGAACAATTGAAGCTTTCATTACAACAACAACAACAAGCCTTAATCCCAACTTAATTGCGGTCGGCTATATAGATTTCACTATTTCACGTAGTTTTGTTCGAAATTAGACTTTCTTGAAGGCCTAGATGTAGAATGTCATTTTTAACTATTTCAGTTCACGTAATTCTTGGTATACCCCTCCCTCTCCTAATATTAGGTATAAGAATGCCCTCCCAAGCACGAACTAGTGCTTCTAGCGGTCTACGTTAGACATGTCCGTACCACCTCAAGTAGCCTTCCCGCACCTTATCTTCTATTGGTGCTACACCTACTTTATTACGAATAACTTTATTTCTTATGCGATCTATTCTCGTATGGCCACTCATCCATCTTGACATATGCATTTTTGGCTCACTCATCTTACATTTATGTTGTCTCTTAATAGCCCAACATTCACTACTATATAACATAGCTGGACAGATTGCAGTCCTATAGAATTTTCCTTTCAACTTAATAGGCATCTTACCATCACATAAAACTTCCGTAGCATTCTTCCACTTAACCCACACTGCCTCAATCCTATATTGAATATCCACTTCTATATCTCCTTCGTATTGCACTATAGATCCAAGGTATCTAAACTTCCTAGAAGCCCTAATCTCCAAACCATGTAAAGAAATTTCATCTCTTTGATTACTTGAGTTACTAAACCTACAATGTATGTATTCAGTTTTCGTCCTACTTAACTTAAATCCCTTCGTCTCAAGAGTCTGTCTCCAAAGTTCTAACTTACAGTTAACTCCTTCCCTATGTTCATAAACTAAAACTATATCATCTGCAAAAAGCATACACCAAGGAACTCTATCTTGGATTTCTCTTGTCAGCTCATCCATCACAATGGTGGAAAGACAAGGACTAAGAGCAGATCCTTGATGAAGGTCGATCTGAATGGGGAACTCTACCGTGTATCCTCTAGCAGTTCTCACACTCGTGACCACCCCATCGTACATGTCCTTAATTACCTTTATATAACTCACATGCACTCCTCTCTTTTCTAGCACCCACCATAAAACTTGTTGGGATTTGTTTCCCGAATTTTGTATTGATTGTTGGGTTTGTTTCCCGAATTTTGTGTTGATTCTATTCATTGTGTGATTGGCATTATTTTGGGAAAGATTGGCTGGTTGATTGTGTTTGAGAATAGATGTGCAGCTAGCAAGTTCTTTATGGAAGGTTTCTGAAAGATCTGAAAACTTAATTTAGTTTCTATTTTTGAAAGTCAACTATTGATCCAAAGATGGTAAATTGATTTAATTGATATTTGATGGAGATTTCATAGTTGGATGATCTTCCTCTATCTCCTAAGAACGTGTCTAGGTTCATATATCAGTTTCGGGAAGGTTTCAGAATTAAAGTAGATTGATTCGGACTAGTTTTGAGAAAGTTGACCGTGACAGCTATGTTGCAGTTATTGTTGCAACAAGGATTTGCAACAGATTTGGTTCAGCAAATTTTTTTGAGGAAGTCGTAAATATATTAACTTTCTGCTTATTTATTCAAAGACTCTCTCAGTTTATTGTACACCTTTTGATTGTAAGTACAGGTTGTTACCGAACCGCGATATCATTTCTCTCGTGTTCTTTTATTTTACGTTTCTGCATTATTAATATTGTCTTATAAAGTGTTAAAAGACTTAAATCGGTACTTACAATTGGTATCAGAGAGGGTCACTGACGTGTATTTCGGTGAAGTCTTAGTGTACTGGTTGATTTTGTAGGAATGGATGTCATGAGATAAGGAGGATTTGTGAACAAACCACCACTTCTGGAAAGTGTCAATTACCCCTATTGGAAGGCTCGCATCAAAGCTTTCATTAAAGCTATTGATGAGACGGCATGGCGATCTGTCTTAACCGGATGGACTCATCCAACAACTAAAGATGATAAAGGCAATACCGTTCCTAAGCCAGAAGAGAAATGGTCCAATGATGAGAACAAGCTAGCAAACAGTAATTCAAAAGCATTGAACGCCATTTTCAATGCTGTGGATGTTAATCAATTCAAATTGATTTCCACATGTGAGTCCGCTAAAGGATCGTGGGATATTCTTCTAACTGCACATGAAGGTAAGATGCTGTGAAGTCCTCAAAACTTCAAATCCTCACAACCCGTTTTGAGCGTTTGCGTATGGAGGAAGATGAGTGTATTTCTAATTTCAACTCAAAGCTTTGTGATATTGCTAACAAAGCCTTCGCCCTTGGAGAAAAATATTCTGATGCCAAATTGGTGAAAAAGACCTTGAGGTCACTTCCGGAACGTTTTGCTTACAAAGTGATAGCCATCGAAGAAGCAAAAAAACGTGGAGAAAATGAAACTTGATGAACTCATAGGTAATCTTGAAATCTTTGAAATGAACTTTAAGGATAAAAGAAAAGTAGAGGAATTGCTCTTCAAGCAGATTATGATGATATGTCCACCAAAGATGAGACCGACGAAGATGAGGACTTGAGTGAGGCTCTTACTTTACTCACCAAAAACTTCAACAAAATGTTGAGGAAGATCAACAAGAAAGGGAGATTTGGAGAGAATTCAAAGAACAAAAATTCTCAAAAGAAGAATTTTAACTCTCAACGGTTTGAAGAAAAGACAAGAAATAAGGGAAGACAATGCCGAGAATGTGAAGGATTCGGACATGTTTAAGCGGAGTGTGCAAACACTCTCAAGAAGAGAAACAAGGCTGCAATGGTGTCTACATGGAGCGATGATTCAGATGAAAGTCAAGAGGAAGAAAATGATCACACCAGCAATTATGTGGCCTTCACTGTAAGTAATAAATTCATGGATAAAAATTTATTTAGCACTAATAATGTTGTTGCATAGTCTGTTGCAATAGTGTCTGCAACAACCTTTGGTGGAGTTGTTGATGATACATATTTTGAGGATGAAACTGAAGATGATAGTGATGATGATGACCTAAGTCTTGAGAAGATTCAGGAGGCTTATAAGAAGATGTATAGTAAATGGTTTGTTGTTTGCAAACGAAATAAATCGCTTAAAGATGAAGTTGTTGTCTTAACAAAGGAAAGAGATGAGTTGAAGAAGGCTACAACAAATTATGAAATCTTGGCAACAAAGAATCAGAGAAAGCTTGCTGAGACCAGACTCGAATTGGAGCAGACCCAGAAGAATTTAAGGATGTTAAACTCGGGCACAATAAAATTGGATCACTTACTCTCACAACAAAACACTTGTGGTGACCATTCAGGCCTTGGCTACAAGGGTCAAGAAATTTATGGGAAGACTCTTTTTGTGAAAGGAGCCACCAGTACTATGATGCAGTCCTTTAAGAAACTCGGGTAAGATCAGACAAGAAGTTTGTTGCAAAGCCTGTTGTAACAAGACAAGCAACAGACAGGTTTGTTCCTATTTGTCACTATTGTAATTTGCCTGGCCACATTAGACCTAGATGTTACAAATACTTGAATGCTTTAAAAAGAGGTATGATCATTAATCCACCAAGTTCCGCATTCACAAGGACACCTAAAGTAAAGATTGATGTGCAAAATAAATTTCCTAGACGTGTGTGGGTAAGGAAGTCTGATTTAAGGTGTCATGGGGCGTATACTTCTCTTAAAGCATGTTCTACTAATTCTGAGTATTGTGGTAATGGTCACTTTAAGCTTTTGATAGGTGATAAAAGCAATATGCATGGGAGAATACCATATTCAGGGGGAGTAAGACTCGTGGAGGATTTAGGGGGAGTGATTTGTAGAAATCAATGAATTGAAACGTGATATACAGGAGTTTTATTTTGGCTTATTTTTGTCAAAAAGGGGGAGTAGGTAGTCTATGATGTTTTAGTTCATGCAGAGCTTTTCTTGGAGACTTTAGTTTTGCCAAAACAATGCCAAAGGGGGAGATTGTTGGGATTTGTTTCCCAAATTTTGTATTAATTGTTGGGTTTGTTTCCCGAATTTTGTATTGATTCTATTCGTTGTGTGATTGACATTATTTTGAGAAAGATTGCCTGGTTGATTATGTTTGAGAATAGATGTGCAGCTGGTAAGTTCTTTATGGAAGGTTTCTGAAAGATCTGGAAACTTAATTTAGTTTCTATTTGTGAAAGTCAACTATTGATCCAAAGATGGTAAATTGATTTAATTGATATTTGATGGAGATTTCGTAGTTGGATGATCTTCCTCTGCCTCCTAAGAACGTGTCCAGGTTCATATATCAGTTTCGGGAAGGTTTCAGAATTAAGGCAGATTGATTCGGACTAGTTTTGAGAAAGTTGATTGTGATAGCTATGTTGCAGTTATTGTTGCAATAAGGATCTGGAACAGATTTGGTTCAGCAAATTTTTTTGAGGAAGTCGTAAAGATATTAACTTTCTGCTTATTTATTCAAAGACTCTCTCAGTTTATTGTACACCTTTTGATTGTAAGTACAAGTTGTTACCGAACCGCGATATCATTTTTCTCGTGTTCTTTTATTTTACATTTCTGCATTATTCATATTGTCTTATAAAGTGTTAAAAGACTCAAACCGGTACTTACAAAACTTCCCTCGGTACCCTATCATATGTCTTTTCTAAATCTATAAAGACCATATGTAGGTCTTTCTTGGCTTGTCTATACCTTTCCATCAGCATGATAAGAAGAAAAATGGCTTCCTTAGTTGATCTGCCTAGCATGAAGCCAAATTGGTTACTTTAGATGGTAGTTGTGGCCCTTAATCTCCTTTTAATAACTATCTCCCAAAGTTTCATAGTGTGGCTTATTAACTTTATGCCCTTATAATTGTTACAATTCAACACATCTCTATTCTTGAAGATGAGGACAAGAATACTTTTTCTCCATGCATCAGGTATATGCTTCTTCTTTAGTATCTCATTAAAAAGCTTAGTGAGCCACACAATTTCAACATCTCCTAACGCCATCCAAACATCTATTAGAATATCATCTGGCCCACATGCCTTTCCCTTTTTCATTTTTCGTATTGCAGTTTTAACTTCCAAGACTTTGATTGTTCTTGTATACGTCACATTAGGTTCTCCTTGTGACCTAAGATTGTCAAACTCTATCGCATGATCATCATTATAAAGCTTCTCAAAGTAACTCCACCTTTCCCTAATGCCTTTATCTTTTATAAGAACATGATCCGTATCATCCTTAACACACCTCACTTAATTTAGGTCCCGACACTTCCTTTCTCTTATCCTAGCTTGTTTATATATATCCTTCTTTCCTTCTCTAGTCTCAAGTTTCCTATGTACCTCATCTACGCAAGTAGAACGAGCCTTACCAACTGCTCGCTTAGCTTCTTTCTTCGCTTCTTTGTACTTATTAAAAGTTTCAACATCCTTACGCTTTGGTAAATCTCTATATAAATCCCTCTTGGTCCTAATAGCCTTTTGAACTTCCTCACTCCACCACCAGGTTTCTTTCCCCGGGGGGCCTTTACCTCTAGATTCCCCTAGTACCTCCTTTGCCACTTTTCTAATGCAGCTAGCCATGGCATCCCACATAGTATTTGCATCACCTATATATGACCAAGTAGCCTCCTCTAACTTCTCTTTAAAGGCCATTTAGTTTATTCCCTTCACATGCCACCAACGAGTTCGTGGGAGGTGGTTTATCTTAGTCCTTCTATTGCAAAGCTTAATGCTCACATCTAAGATCACTAACCTATGTTGGGTGACTAGTACTTCTCTAGAAATTACTTTACAATCCTTACATAGAGAATGTTCTATATACCTTGTGATAAAATAATCTATCTCGCTCAAGTTCCTCCCATTTTTAAAAGTGATCAAGTGAGAATCTGTTTCCTTGAAAAATGTGTTTGTTATGATAAAATCATGTCCCAACGTAAATTTCAAAATAGATTTTCCTTTTTCGTTTTGAGCTCCAAAACCAAAACCACCGTAGATCCTTTCGAAGTTTTCCCTATCCTTACCAACATGCCCATTGAAATCTCCTCCAACAAAAATGTTATCCTCATTGTCTATACAACACACTAAGTCATCCATGTCTTCTCAATACTTAACTTTAGTTTCCGCATCCAATCCTATTTGTGGAGCGTAAGCACTAATTACGTGAACTTATTTCCTAGTACCAATTTGAGTATAATAATTATATCTCCTATTCGCTTAATCTCAACTATATCATCCTTCACAATTTTGTCTAATAGAATACCAACTCCATTGCGATTCCTTGCCCAACCTGTATACCATAACTTGTGTCCTAAATTTTCAATCTCATTTGCTTTCTCTCCTGTCCACTTCGTTTTCTGTAAACATAAAATGTTAATTCTTCTTCTTACCATAACCTCTACTAACTCCATAAAACAATTGTAGCTTTCATTAGTTCAACTAAATTGAACATTCTAAGTTCTAAAAAATCAAAACATAATCGAAGAGAAGGAAAAGGAATGACGTAAAATTGACAGCCAAAATCCTATCCACTACAGCTCTAAGAGCGGATTCCATTTTCACACTTGATAATCTCAGTAACAATAGTGCTCAAAATAGAAAAGCTTAACTACCACAAAAGTGACATTTAGTACTAGATAGTCGCAGAAGAAAACAACTGGATAAACATTAGCATTTCAAAAGAACATTGCAATGGTCCAAAATATTCCTCAGTTACATGACATCTTCGACAAAACATTCAATACACAGCACATAATCTGCCGAGAGAAAGTAAACCAGGGTAACTATACAACCAATCCAAAATACAAACTTCACACATCCTAGATGGCTATCAGTAGGGAACGGCTATAACCTAAAAGGCAAAGACCTCTCGAAAGAGATTCCAGGGCGGCGGAGCGGAAGCCCGAAGACTTCAAGTGCAGTGTGACAACACACAAGTATGCATGGGATAGCTCTATGCAATTTAACAGTTGAAACCATGACAAACAGACAAAACAATGATGAGAATCAAGGCAATGATTATTCCCAAAACGATCAATTTTATCTTCATGTTCTGGAGCCACATCTTCCTTCTCATCTTAGTACCCTGTTGTCTGAAATCTTGAGCCTGCAATAGAACGTCATTACATTAAGCCTAGATCAGATTCATCCAACAATCTTAATCTGAAACCCAAAGTTTTAATTGCATTTTAACCCTAACTATGGTTCGATAGGCACGGTAAATTTAGACGCCAACCTAAATCCTGCAGTCAGTAAAACTTCCTAAATAATGTTAGTTCTTTAACTGACCTGGGAATGAAGATTCTCGGTCTTGTCCACCAACAACTCAATCTTCTCACCACGGTCAAGAACCTAAAAACCAGACAAATACCAAAAAAAAAAAAAAAAAAAAAGATTTCAGTAAATTAATCTTCATGTACAAACTAAAGCGAGCAAAGCAAAGTTGAAGACAAGCCATTGATAGAAGAGCTAGTCAGACACAAACATGAAAAATCAAGATGTTTCATGGCTGAATTTCAACTTCCAAACTGAATTTGCAACAGTTACGGGGGAGGACAAGAGGAAAGCAGCAGCCCTTTCTCTACCTTCTCTATGTTTTCCATCATAACACCCTTGACTTCAGATACTTGAGCCTTCACTTTTGCAAGCTTGCTAATCTCTTCAGGATGATCCACACAATATTGCATGTGCTCCTTCAATTTGGACCTACAACATTGATTAAATGGTTAGCGTGACGATTAAGGCATAAACGAAATCTCTATGAAGGAGGCACATATATACCCAAACTCCTTGTTAAGGCCGTGTGCTACAGCAGTTGCCGCTTTTCCTCCACCATATCTTTTGTTGAAATCTTCCTTAACTCTCTCCAAGAAGGCAATGGGAACTTGTCTACCAACAGATTCTACTGCAACTACACAATAGGCTGCAGAGGCCAAAAAATGGGAGCATTAGTAAGTTAGAAATGGAAGATTGTAAGGAAGCTACAAGAAACCAACAGTGACAGAACAAATGGTCAATTAAACTCATAAACTGTAGCGCACTCATGATTATAAAACTGCTACTAAAAAATCTGTCTCAGTCCACTATCCTTGGATGGTACAAGACTTTGTTATTAGTAATTAAGAAAACGGCAGTCTTTTCTTCCCTTCTTTTCTGTTCAACATAAGTAATAAATTTTTATACGAAGCTCAATTCCTCCCTCCTCTGACAACAGTCATAGGGAGGGGAGAGAGGAGAGGAGAATCTACAGTCTACGTTCCATACATGGCCTTTAAGTTTTAACCCATTGGCTGCTAGCATAGTCACTAATCTTTCCCAATAACTCTGTCAAGTAACTTCATAAATATCTTTCTTAGCTTGCCTCAGTCACCATAATAGAAATGTCTCCAGCTAAGCAAGGAGAAACAATTAGTTGAGAAATTTCCACTAACTTGCCTAAATCCCCATAAAACGATGCTAAATCCCGATCCATCTACTACCATCAAAGCTTATGGGGACACCAGCTAGGCAGCCGGAACTTGTTTCTACAATTTGCTCAAAGATCTATTTACAAGGCAGTATTAGTCTTGACAAAAATGGAATTAGTAAGAGAAAATTGAACTAGATCCGAGATATTAAACACAGAAATTTATGACGACATGCTCCATGTCCATGGTTCCAAATTTGACATTTAAAGCCTGCTAAGAAGATTCCAAAGTTCTCTGAGTAATAAAAAACACAATATAATTTAATTTAATTTATGTAACCTTTGGTGGCTTTATCTAAGAGATGGAAATGGTCAGCAGATCCCTGTTTCACGTCCAAAAGATAAAAAATATCTAACCAATCTAAAAACTCCAAAAATGAAAAACTTCCCCCTGTAGAGGGTTCGCGATTCCGTAAGTATCCCATCCCCAGATTCAAATGCTGTTCTCAGCTAGATCAACAGCAACGTCCAAAGAAACAGATACCAGAATTGCATAGAAAACAAAAGAAACTCATAGTTGTCCTCTACTTTTCTGCTGGAACTATAACGTACATGTCAAAATCCATTTATTTTCCAGATCACCATAAAAACATGGACCTCTAATCATCCAATCCCGATACAAAATTTCATCCTAATTGCAGTACATATTAATCGCTCTCTCTCTCAATTTCTTAGCCTCAAAGCAAATCGATTTGTAAAACCAACGAATCTCCCTGTTCTCCCAAGAGTTTTTAAAAAAAAAAAAGAAGAACAAAAAACAAAACAAAAAAATACCGGTTCATCTCCAAAATTACATTTCCCAAGGAACCTTACAAGAATGCAACGTGACATAAAAAAGATGAAGTCAAATTGATAAAACAGTTTTTCGCGATCAGCGATTGCAAATAATTTCGAATTCACGAAAGAAACAGATGGATCACGAAAAGAAAAAGTCAACGAAATGGACAAATCTAAAGAAATCCAAATCAGATTCAGATTTGGCCGAGAAACGAAATCCAAAACAAGAAAAACCACACAAGACGCATCAAAACAACAAGAAACAAAGATCTTATCAACGTCAAAAGAACTCACTGAATCCGTTTTCGACGAGGTAATTGAAAGTATGGCCATCGCAATTGTAGGTGAACTTGTTGTTGGAAGCCGGGAGCTTCTGGAGGCATTGGGAAGCGATGCTCGTGAAATTTCCGGTGAACTCGGTGTACTCGGCGAGGATCACCGTCCCTCGGGCGACGAAGCTGTAGATCAGAGACTGTTGGCCCATCTCCAGGAAACCCTAACCCTAGAAATCAACACAAATTGCTCTGGAGAAGACGAAGATAGAGAAATAGAGCCGATTGCGATCGCAGAAGAAAAAAAAAAGTGCTGGATTTGCGCTGGAAGAAGGCGTGTTCTGTGTGTGTGTATATATATAGCAATTTTGTCTGCGGAGAATACAAATTTAGGATTATATAAAATGAGAGAGAGAGAGGGGGGGGGGGGGGGGGGAGTGTTCCTTGAAATAGAAGTAACGAGCGTGAGATCCGTGTCGCTGGAAAATGCAGTATTATATTATATGATAATTATATTTAAAATATATTTATATATACACATATATTATATAGTATTATATTATATAATAGATATAAAATTTATACAAATATATTTATATAGACATATATAGTGTTATTATTTATAATATTTATATATATATATGCAGAATGTATAGAATAAAAAACAACGATGTTGTGGTCTCTGAACATTTCATTTCTTTTAGCTGCAAGTATAAAAATGGAAAAAATGGTTGTAAATATAAGTGTTAAGAGAAATAAAGATGGTTAAATTATATAGTATGAAATAAATATTATAAAAATATTTATATTACCTTGTTCTTGGGCGTTTTATAGATTGTCTTGTTGTTCTTGATTCATGACTGAAAAAATGGAATAATTTGTAGATACGTTTTTAAATAAATTGATAATCTTTGTTGTGGTGAATGTGGTTTACCTTGTGTCAGGTTTTTTTTGGTGTTGGAGTGTGTTGATCAAATGTGGTTGGTGTTGATAGCTGTGACGATGGTATTGCCTGTGGGCTGAAAGATGAGAAGATTTTTAAAATTGTGATTAATATAATATAAATGTTATTTATGTATAGTTGGTAAAAAATTTTAAAGACATTATTTACCTTTGTGGTTCTTCTGTTCCTGTAGTTAACTGTTTTGGTGGTGATGATGGAACGTGGATGTCTTCAAATATTTTAGAAATTAATGTACTCATTTGGGTGCCTCGTTGTTGAAAGAAGACTTGGAAGATTTTTGATTGTCCTCGGATCTGATGATAGCCGGTGGTATTATAAATAGATCGGTAAAGCCTTTATCAATTATTAGTGCAGAACATGGTTTTTTTATTAATGCCTGAGCGGTTCTACCAAAAGCGATAACTTCTATGTCTCCAGTATGATCTTCAATTTGAATTGTTAATCTATACCTGTAATATACACACACATATATATATATATATTTAATGTTATTAATTTTTTGTTAAAGTAAATAAAGATATATAATAAATAAAAATGGTACGGTACTAAATTTAATTACCATGGAGATGGCGTTGACTTTATATGGCCATGACTGTCGCACCACCAACCTATTCTTGCTTGTTTTAATTGTCGATAACATCTGGGGCAAGAATTGTAGAACCATCCTTGAGATGTTGAAAAGTTTACTATGGCCGCTCTTATAGTGAATTTTTCACCATGCATAAAAGATAGAATATTGTGGTTTTAAATTGTTTACCAAGTGTAGTAAAAAATGATAAGAAAGTTAATAGTACTAGCCAGATTATTTTGTGCATCCAATGTTTTGAGTTCGTTTATTGTTCTTCTGTTTGCTGATATTTGTTCTTCAATTGTTTGGACGGGTGTTTTTGGTGGTGGTAGGAATTCAATTTGTTGATTTTGATGGGAAAATCTATATGTATACAACTATGAATAAGTTAAGGAAAATATAAATAAAATGTATGATTATCTAATATGATAAATTTATTAGACTATATTTTTTATATATGTGTGTTTACCTTGTCTTTAATGTTGTTGTTTCTGGGATATCTGGATCAATATAGAAGATTGTTCCTGATGTACTCGAAACATATGAGTTACCTTGAAATATAACAGAGTAAATAATAAATGTATACTATATTATTATATATATGTATATAAAAATATTATAATAAAGTAATGTTAAAAATACCTAGATACTGCTTTGTTAACATTGCTGAGAAAAC
>NW_010360010.1:381194-394717 GCF_000414095.1 Morus notabilis | reverse complement strand
TTTTTGAGAAATATAGTCCGAATCACGTGCTCGAATTGTTCCCTGTATTGCTTCATGCTGTAAATAAATAATAAGAATATAAATTTATTAAATATTAATAAATATTATATAAAATAATATGTAATATAATATTTTAAAATTTTAGTACCTCTTCATCAACCAGGATACAGTCAAGGCTTATCAGGCGTCTTGTGACAAAATCGTTGTTTGTCCATATTTTGCATACTCGTGCTTGTATCGTTTCATACACTTAATTTGGTTTAAGTGCATGAATAGGTGTTGTCTTATTTTGTTAATCCTGAAAAAAACAAATAAGATGTTGTTATAATGATAAATATTTTTATTGAGTTTATTGTTAAAAATGATGTACTCAAAAAATTTAAATGTTATGAAGAATATAAGATGGTATATATTTTGTATATATTTATTTATGTGATGTTATGTAGGATTTCTTTGTAGACAATATTTTTTTATATGATTGGGATAATTATTGTTTGAATCATTGAGTAATATATATAATCCTTTTAGATTAGTCACTCTAGATAAAGCAACATATAATTGACCATGGCTAAATATTTGATTTTCTAAAAATAGTCCAACTTTATTCAAAGATTGTCCCTGACTTTTATTTATTGTCATTGCGTAACATATTTTTATAGGGAATTATCATCTTTTTAAAGTAAATGGCCATTTAGATTCATGTACAGTCATTTCTATTCTTGGAATATAAACTTTTTCAAAAATATTATTTGAAGTAATGATCTCTCCTTCTATTATTTTATTTATTAATTGTGTTATGATAAGTCTTGTTCCATTGCATAGTCCAGCAGATTGATTTAGATTTCTTAGAAACATTATTGGAGTTCCGAGTTTAAGATTTAGTTCATGTGATGGTAAACCATTGAAATTTAAATTGTGTAAAAATTCTTGAGGATATAAGAGATTTAGTTCTTCTATGTTTTCTGATGAAGGCAGCATTGTATCATAACTATAATAAGTTTTTACCTCACTAGGTACTAAGGACAATATATAATTATTTATATCGTCAGCAGTTTTATTTTTCGGTGTTACAATTGCGCGCTGTTTCAGGTACTCAATGTTATTAAAATTATTGTTGAAATTATCGTATATTAATGTTGTCATTTTGTCAATTGGGTCTAGGTCAAAATCAACAAAGTATTTTTCTGGTATTTTTATCCACGTAATATCTTCATTTTCTAAATCTTTTATTCCTTCAACAGTACCATTTCCTATGTCTAATGTCCATTTTGAAAATTTTTCAATCTCCTTTTTTTCTTCTGATGTTGTATTAAAATGTTAAAACTTGAAAGTGTGGCCATAAATAAGAATTATTTATGCATGCATCTATTATGTGTTCTTTTGTTCTTGTAGGTAAAACAAGTAAGATTTGTCGAAAATCACCTCTTAGAATAACTGTCATTCCACCAAATGGTTAGTCAAAATTGTTTCGTAAATCCTGGAGTGTTTTATCTAATGCTTCAAAACAATATTTATTAGTCATAGGTGCTTCATCCCATAGAATTAATGATGTTTTTTCAATTAAATGTGCTAATTGCGTTCCCTTTTTTATATGACATGTTGAAAATTTATCTATTGATAGTGGTATTCGAAATCTAGAATGTGCAGTTCTTCCTTTGGACAATAATAGTGATGCTATTCCTGAAGATGCGACAACTAGAATTATTTCATTATTAAATCTAATTTTTGTTATAATTGTATTCCACAAATATGTTTTTCCAGTCCCTCCATGGCCACAAATAAAAAATAAGTTGTTTTGTTTATCAATAACAGATTCTAAAATTTTATGGTAAATAATTCGTTGTTCATTGTTTAAATTTTCTACTAATAAAGAATTTTCTATTTTTAATTTATTTTTATCATAATTAAGTTATTCTCTTAAAAGTTTATTGTTTAAATCATTTATTAGTGAACCAGTAGGTAGGGGTAGATTAAAATGAGCTAAAGTTGATGAATTTGGGTTTAATAATTTTTCTAGTTCATGTAATATAAAATTATATAATTCATTTTCTGGTATTTCAAAATATAGGTTGTTAAAAATTTTTTAAATTTTGTATAAGATATCATCAGTCATAAGTTTCCAGTTTTTTTCGAGTAATTTGAGTGGATTATTTACATTGTAAAATAATAATATAATAATAAATAGATGTCGTAGTTATGACGATGTAGACCAAAAAGATGCCTCTAATATGGATTGTTCCCATTCTCTATCATCTCCCAATAAACCTAATGCATAACATGCTGCCTGATATGTTTCATGTGTTATGTTATCAATAGTTTGAAGATTTTCATAGCTTGTTATTCCTTTTCGATGATTTAGTAATAATTTTAGATAATATAATTCTCCAGAGTTTGGATGAATATAATATGATCGGCCTATTGTATATCCAATTTGTCTAGAAGACCAATATTTATATCTACTATTCTAAACATATTTAGTTGGAAATTCATTATAAGTTAGATTTCTAGCATTGATATCAGTTTTATTTGTTTCCATCCATTCTGTTAGAGTTGTTTTATGAATATTTGGTTGTTTCATTATATCAATTAGATGTTGGTTTGATCTGAATGTTATGTTTTGCATTTTTGGTAAATGTATTGATAAACGTTGAATGGCTGAGTTTCTATGATGTATTGGATATTCATATAAACGCCATAATGCTTCATAAGGTGTTATGTATCTACAATTAATATAGTTTTTTATTTCATCTATTTCTTCATAAATAATGTCCCACACTTTTCTGTACAAATATTTTCTTCTATGACTGCTCTTATTCTATCGGGTCCTTTTGTTAGATATTTAAATAAATATTTTATAAGCATTGACTGAGAACATATTTCTACATTAATGTGAGCGTTATATTTAAGATATAGATATATATTATGTGGAACAACATATCTATTGTCTAATTTAATACCATCTTTTTCAACATAGAAATTTGTATTTCTTCTTCTATAATTGACAAATCCATTTTCCTCGATATATGTTTCATTTTTTATTTGTTTCAGGAATTTTTGGAACATTCTGAGTTTTTCATACATTGAGCAGTTGGTTTTGCTATTCCACATGGTCCATGCATCATAAATTCAGCAACAACATTGTATTTTATTTTGTTTTTTTCAGGGTGAGGAATTTCTGCGGAAATAAATTTATCAATTTTTGATGGATCATGTAGTTTATCGTCGGTATGTAACTAAAACAGGAAATGACAATGTGGCAAACCCCGTTTCTGAAATTCTACTACGTACAGATCTACAAAATTTGAACAGAAAATTTATTTTAGATATATTTAGTTTAAGGATTAGATAATATTATTTAATATTTATAGATAAAAAAAACATAGATGTGGAAAAAATGTACTAACCTGCTACAATTCTTCTGAAAATATTTTCATTTTTTATTGTTGATAAAAAATGCTCTAATTTCATTTTAAAAGCTCTTACAATAATATCAGGTCTATCTGTAGAATTAGAACCAGGTATTTTTATTAAAGCTCTAGTAATTTCAAGCCATTTTGGATTACATGTAAATGTTATGAATAAATCAGGGTGTCCATAATATGTACAAATCGCCATTGCATCATGATAGTTTTGGATCATGTATCTAGGACTTCTAGTATGACTGGAAGGAAGAATAATTCTTTTACCTATTGCTTGTGCATTTGTATCTCCTTTTGTAATAGCATCTTGAATTCCTTGATAAAATTTAGATCTTAAATTTTTTTGATTTTTTCTAATGTAATCAAATCTATCTTCCTCTACACAGGCATATGCATCACCTACATATTGTTGTAATAATCTTCCACTTCTAAATAGGATATCACTTTGATTTTGATGTTCTAGTAATTGATAACAATAAAATTCTCTCATAGAAATTCTTTTTCTTTTGTATGTGTTATTTGTGTTATTTACATGATATTTTAAATATGTTCTATAACCATCTTCTCCATAAGGAAACAATAATGGATATTGAAGAGACATATAAGACGGGTGTAATTTTGTGATTCTTTGTAAAGAATATGTTTTATCTTCAATTATAATGTCACTTCCTTGTTCGTATTCACCAATATGTCCAACTATTAAGCAACCTATATCGTTTGAAGTTGGTAATTCATATTGATTATTATCTGTATTTCTTCGATTTATAAGTCTTATTTTCATAGATGGTAATTTATCTTCTTCATATCTATCTCTTATCATTTGAAAATTTTTTACTAAATTATTTGTATTGTCTAACATTGTAATTAAATGTTCAATTATTATTTTTATTAAATCTTTTGATTCATTTTCAAATGAAAATGAAGCCATTCGATTTTCAATTTCATTTTCCGTATCATATATATATAATTGTGCAAATCTAGGGCGATTATTATCAGTTGGAAGAAGAGATCCTATCAAATGATGTATTTGTCCACTTATTTTAAAAATATAAGGGCCGATAGAGTTTTTTGAGAAATTTTCTATATTACTCCCAAATGATGTAAATGCAAACATGGAATTATAAATTCTAATATTTTTTTGAAAATGTGTACTCAATGATCCTCCATAATAATCTAATAGATTATATAGTATAGAAGGAATATGTTTAATAAAAGGTATTCTAATTTTTCCTTGTCTACAACAAAGATTGAATTTGGGTGGGTTACTACCTTTGATTCATTCATTAAGCCAAAAAAGAGCACCACAATAATGGCAAATATAAGAATGGTTTCCAAAGTCGGTGTACATATTAGTATCACCTAAGAAAAAAAAATTTAGATTAGTTTGTGAAACTATTATATAAATTTTTTTTTCTTGAAAAAATTTATTATTTAGTATAAGTAAGAAATTTACGATTTTGTGTGTTGTTTTCAAATGCTGATGCACGAACTTGTTCAGAAGATCTGCTTTCAATTTCAGAGATTTGTTGCATTGGTTGGCTTTCAATTTCAGACATATGTAGTATATGTCTGTTTTCAGTGTGGGTCATATGTTGCATCACATCAACTCTGGATCGACGGATCAGTGTGAATGAATCTCTTGTACTAGAACTTGATTTACTTATGTAATAAGTATTTACAACTGTTGAATCCTCGTCCATATGTGAGATGATATGACGTATACGGTAGTTAGATTTTATGGGCGTTTTTTTAATTTTTTTCTTCGGCTCCATCTGTGTATTACAATACATTATGATTTAATAAACTATTTTGTAAAAGTTATAGTTATGTTAGAAAAGATTATGGCATATGAGCTTACATGATTACTATATTAAACAAAACAGTATAAAGAATTTTATCTAACAAATAAGATAAAGTAAATGTACATAACATGATAAGTAAATATTTATGAGAATTTTTTAATCAATGAATGAATATTATAAAATTATTATAATATAAAACAATATAACATATATAAATTGAATATATAATTTCATAAATAAAAATAATATATGTATACATATTTTGTAATAGTAATATCATAAGTAAAATATGAGAAGAAATTAATAGTTTATAACCATATATAGTTAGTTTATAACCATATACAGTATCCTACAATATTGTACTATAAAGTAAAAGAAATATATTTTATTATAGATAAAGTAAATAAATATATTTAGTATTATCAATAGCAACCGTATCTAATCTCATAAATAAATATTTAAATAATAAAGACATAAAATTTTAATAATACCTGGAATGCTATGTAAATAGAAAATTGGAGCTAACCAAATCAGACTATATATAGAAATGATGCTTTGCTATGAAGATAGAGCAGGTAACGATTGATTTTCAACTGTTGCAGTATAATATGGAGATAGAAAATGACCAAATCTGTTGAAAATGACACATTAGGAAAATAATTTATTACCACATAATGGTTACAATATGTTAAAAAGAAAATATAAGGAAAAAAGTAGAACAAAGTAATATGCTACACACATATATTAAATCAGGAAAAAACTAAGAAAAAAGCAATTGAAACATATTTAGGGAAAAAAATAAAGTAAGTAAAATATAAAATAAAAAGAAATGAGGTTTTCAAAATGAAAAAATAGAAACAAAATTGTATGATGTTAAATGATATTATTATGTTAAAAACTATTGAATTGTACAAATCCTGCTTTTCTTAGTACAAACGGATTATAAACAGATTTTTTTGTTGTTGTTTCAGGGCCAAATGTTTGGACTGGCGTAACTCTCTTTTTTTTGTCCCTGTTTTTATTTGTTATTTTGCTTGTTTTAATAGTTGATAAACGTTAAATTAAAAAATAAACGTAATATAGTTATAAACAATAATATGTATTATTTTACATGTATTAAAAGAAAGGGAAGCTATTATTGCTTCCTGAAAATAATTATAACAGAATAAGAGAAAATTTTATATACAAATTTATATCTCAATTACATCATAAATTTGGACTTGTGAATTATTTCATGCCCCTTGTAATGTTTCCTCAAACAAACTTATAGCTTATTTCCCAGTACATGGTAAGAAAAAAATATAAACAATGTGAGAATTTAATTTTTGAATATAAAAAACAAAATTTTTATAAAGAAAGACATTAATTTGAAGTAAAGCTTAGAGCAATGTATAAATACAAAGTGTTAGTCAACAGAGGAAAAATAGCAGTGAATGAGCAAAGATGGATTAGAAAAAAAGAATAGTCAAGTACAGGCAATAAATATTAGTGACTGAAATATAAATAGCAGTGAATGATCAAAAGTGAACTAGAAGGGAAAAGTTGTCCAGCAGAGATAAGAAAAACAAGAAAGTATAAAATGAGGTTATATATATGACATCTAGTAATATACACGGCTGCCACCTATGTTATCAAGGAATTTATGCCATAGGTAAGAAAATTGTATATACATTTGGTTCAGGTTATATTCAATCGTTGGAAAGAATATATACCATGAGTAATTGAAACAAAATATGGGAATATACATGGCTACCAGCTATATTATCAAGGAATTTATGCCATAAGTAAGACAGAATAGTATAGCTTAGATTAGTAATAAGTAATTGAAACAAAATCCATTTGTTGTCAATACTATGTACCATAAGTAATTGAAACAAAATCCGGCAATATACATGGCTACCAACCACATTATTAAAGAGTTTATGAAAATAAAATATATTGGCATAACTCTGAAATAATAAGGGCAACATCAATGATAGCCATATCTGTAATAACAATTACTCAGCACATGTTAACAACAAATGACATATAACATCATCATAACCGGAAAAGAATAAAATGTTTGAATATAAGAAACCGAGTTTTTGATAAATAAAGGCATTTGGTTGTAACCAAATTTAGAACACTGTGTAAATATCAAATCTCAGTTAGTAAATTAAGAATAATAGTAAATTATCAAAAATACAATAAAGAAGAAAAAGAGTGAACAACAGAGGAAATAAATGGATATGTACAAAATAGTATCATAGACAAAATCAGATTTTATAAATACAAATATATAATAAAACTAAAACAAAAGACAAATTAAAATATATTGACATAAGTCCAAAATAATAAGGGCAACATCAATGATAGCCATATTTGCAGTAACAATTACCTGGCACATATTAATAACAAATGAAATATAACATCATCATAACCAGGAGAAAATAAAATATTTTGATATCAAAAAAACGGATTTTTGATAAAGATAAACGTTATATCTTAATAAGATTTAAAAAAATTTGTGAATATAAAATATCAATTAATCAAATTAGAACAGAAATAAGTGACTGAGAGTAGAATAGGGAAGGGAAAAAGTAAAGTACAATATAAAACATCTCATATAACAAATAAACATAACACTATAAATTAATATTCTAGAACAAATCAACCAAATTAAATTGAAAAAATGATTACCTGATTGAACGGACCACGGGAAAAATGATAGATAAAAAAAAGCAACGAAAATTACTGAGCAGCAGGGATAGAACAAAGAAATTTAAAAGAGGTAATAAGATTAGTAAGAAATGTGTAGTATTATTATGGTCTTTAAAGACTGAAAAAGCAGAGAGAATAAAGCGTGGTAGATCATATTAGCTGAAAAACGTAGACAAAGAGAGAGTAAAAAGGTAACGTACAATATATATAGTGAAAGTTACTAGTGTTTTGCTTAATCTCGGATACAAATCCCTGCAAACAGAAACCAATAAAAATAAAGATTCATTAGCAACAGCCATCACACTGCATGAAGAGCACCGCAAGATATAACCAATAAATAACAGGCAGTTATTTTTTGGTTAGATATTATACGAAATGAAAAAATTTAAAATACACATGGCAGATGAGAAGATTAGTATAAATATTATTACATTTAAATCACGACAAATATTAGACATTTGTTCAAGTTAATATAAATAAATCAAGATATAGTATATGAAAACAAGAACAAAAAAATAAATAATATGAATAAGAAAATATGAAATTACGAAAAAAATTTATTTTTTTTCCTCACTAATATAATAGTCGAATAACAAATAAAAAAGAAAAACAGAACAACATAAAAAATGAACATAGATCTAAAATAAACGACCGAATATCCTAAAAAAAATTAATAAAAACATAGATCTGAAAAACATGAACGAACCCATGGAATCAAAACAAAAATATTCAACGAAATGAAGTACGAAGGTAACAAATAACGTAATGGAACAAAAAAGTACCATGCATGTAACGCCCTCCAAAATTAAACTTATTTAATTATGATAATTGTGGTTTATTAGTGTGCCTAAATTGATTTTATTAATTTATCATGAACTTTTAAATTTATTTTAGTATTCGCAATTTCACCCCTATTTATTTTATTTATTTTTCCTTATTTATTTTTTTTTCTTTTCTTTTCTTCTTCTTTCCTTTCCCTTCCTCACGTTACTCTCCCTCTCTCTCTCTCTGTCTCGACACACTCTCTTTCTTTCCCTCTCTCAATCTCCTGAGCTCTCTCTCTCTCTCTCTCTCTCGACACTCTCTCTCTCTTTCCTCTTATCTTTTATTTCAAGGCATGTATAAAAGATTACGAATTGTAAACTTAAATATTACTAGACTGTGGTTGATGTCACACTTACTTTTGTTTATATTCATGTCTACTAAACACCTGTGGGAATTCCTGACTTGATACCAGGGACGTGGTTTTAAACTGGTTTGGTTGGAAATCCCACCACCCTTCTTGAAATTGAATTTCTCCTGAAGAAAAGGGGCTCGTTTGGAAATACCTGGATATTTTGATTTTTGAAGAAATTAAAATATTTGCTAATCACTCTCTCAAACAGGTTTAAGTTTCTAAACTAGCCTCCACGTCACTAACCCCGGTTTGGGGGCGTGACATGACTTGGTATCAGAGCCCTTGGTTTAGAACCTTAGGGTTTGGAATTATACATACATGAATGACATCAGGAAACCACTAAAACAGTCTAACTTTCTTTTTAGATAAAAGAATGCCGCCGCGCCGTAGAAACCCTAACCCACCGGCAATGCCGAATGAGCAATTCATGGAAGCCATGTACGCCGCCTTCCAGGGGATGGCTACTAGAGCCCAAAATGAACGTCCTGCGGAGGACAGAAGAGTACAGGCATAGTTCAATTCCTGCATTCACTAGCGCGGGTGGACCCCAGGAAGCCGAGTATTGGTTCGAATCGGTGTCTAAGCATCTAAGCACCATGGGAGTACCGGATGAGTATTGGGTGGAGTTCGCAGCTTTTAAGTTTGAAGGTCCTGCAGGTGCATGGTGGAAGCATATCCGGCAAATGCATGATGTAGAGGGAATGACTTGGGAATAATTCGAAGCGCTCTTTAATGAGCAATTCTTTCCCCAAAGTTATCGAGATGAAAAGGCCATGGAATTCATGGGCGTACAGCAAGGGGATATGATAGTGAGGGAATACGAAGCTAGGTTCAATAAACTATCACATTTTGCTCCTTCCTTGATTGAATCGGAGCACATGAAGTGCCTAAAGTTCGAGAAAGGTCTTAAGGGTGTGATCCAGAAATCAATGGTAGCTTTAAGGCATCGAGTCTACAGTGAATTGGTTGCAGCAGCCATCTCTGTTGAACAAGAGCACATCGCCTTTCTCCAGGATCGAGAAGCTTTGGGAAGAACTTCAGGAGGACCCCAAAGGAGTAACCGAAAAAGCTATGATCAGGGGCAAGGTAGTGGGGGAGTGCCTAGTGGTAGCAGTGGCTCTTCAGGAAGTGGGAAGAATGGACCCTATAGCTTCAAGTGCCACCATTTGTGGGGAGTTAAGGCATATCAAGAGGAACTGTCCTATCAGGGGCCAACAAGTGAATCAACAGGCCCAGCAATCACCGTAAAATCAAAGGGGTATTGCTCCTAGTTAAGATCAACTTCCACAGTTCATGCCTTTCTACTAGCCCCAGTTGCCTGCACAGATGCCAATTCCTCCTGCACCGATCTTTCGTCTGCCGAACTACTCTTATTTCTGGCCACAGGCTTCCGTATCAGTATAGTCTACCCCACCGCAGCAACAGTATAGGCCTGGGAACCAGAGACCTAATAACAACGAGAGAGGAAAGGGGAAAGCACCGGGGCATATGCATAGCATGGCCGGGGGAAGTTCTGGAGCTCATGCCCGAAACCCAGTCGTCGAGGGTATGGTACCTATCTCTCACTCTTTTGCACGAGTTTTGTTCGACATTGGTGCTATGCACTCTTTTGTTTCCACTACTTTTGTGAAAATTTTGGGTTTGAAACCCGATGACTTAGAAACTTCAATGTTTATAAGTTCTCCATTGGGACGTGTGGAGGTGACTAGTGTATGTAGGTCGTGTATGATCACGATTGGAAGTGAGAAATTAAAGACATATTTGATAACCCTTCCCATGCATCAGTTTGATGTGGTGCTTGGAATGGATTGGTTGTCAAGATATGGGGTGATTGTTGATTGCCACCGTATGAGAGTTACCTTGACTACCGGTTCTGGCATGACCGTAACGTATAAGGGAGGTGTTAACCCAGTTACTAAAGAATGACTATTGAGGCATAGTGTCAGAGGATGACAGAATTTAGCTTGTTTCTCATTCCTTTCGGCATTAGAGGGTGAGTCCGGTATCGCCGGGGAGAATGTTAAGGTCCCCGTGGTCGATGAATATGCAGATGTATTCCCTGATGAGTTGCCTGGTTTACCGCCTGACCGAGAGATTAAGTTTTGTATCGACTTACTTCCGGAAACGGCTTCGATTTCTATTGCTCTGTATCAAATGGCGCCTGCGGAGATGAAAGAGCTAAGGAAACAGCTTAGAGAGTTGGCAGAAAAGGGATTCATTAGAAACAACACATCCCCATGGGGTGCACCTGTCTTGTTTGTGAAAAAGCACGACGGATCCCTTCGGTTGTGCATAGACTACTGACAGTTGAATAGGGTTACTGTGAAGAATAACTACCCATTGTCGAGGATCGATGAGCTGTTCGATCAACTAGGAGGATCACGATATTACTCAAAAATTGATTTGAGATCCGGGTATCATCAATTGAAGATTAGGGAAGATGATATTCCAAAAATAGCTTTCAAAACTCGCTATGGGCAGTATGAGTTCTTAGTAATGCCTTTTGGATTGACGAATGCTCCCGCCGCTTTTATGGATTTGATGAATCGAGTCTTCCGCCCATATTTAGACCATTTTGTGATCATTGACGACATCCTGGTTTATTCAAAGACTTGGGAAGAGCATGAGCAACATTTGAGGATTGTTCTCCAGACTATTCGAGAACACCAACTTTATGCAAAGAAGGAGAAATGTGATTTCTGGTTGACAGAAGTCAAGTTCCTTAGACATGTTATATCTGGACAAGGAATTTCAGTGGATCCTTCAAAGATTGAAATGGTGCTACAATGGGAACGACTGAAGAACGTAGCCGAAATTCGAAGCTTCCTAGGACTTGCGGGGTATTATCGACGATTTGTAAAGGATTTCTCGAGTATTGCTGCCCCAATGACTCGATTGACTAAAAAAGAACTTAGGTTTGAATGGGATGCCAATTGTGAACATGCATTCCAAGAACTAAGGATTAGGCTAACCAGTGCGGCGGTTCTGACGATTCCTAATAGTGATGAGCCATACGAGGTGTATTCCGATGCATCAAGACGAGGACTTGGGTGTGTTCTGATGCAAAATGGACATGTTGTGTCCTATGCATCTCGTCAACTGAAGCCACATGAACAGAACTACCCCACGCATGATCTAGAGTTAGCAGCAGTGATTTTTGCTCTCAAGATATGGAGATGCTACCTCTATGGAGTAAAATTCCAGATCTTTTCTGAT
The DNA here is from genome assembly GCF_000414095.1 of Morus notabilis. Classification (NCBI taxonomy): domain Eukaryota; kingdom Viridiplantae; phylum Streptophyta; class Magnoliopsida; order Rosales; family Moraceae; genus Morus; species Morus notabilis. The sequence goes on along the minus strand of NW_010360010.1, from coordinate 382,403 downwards.
CATAAGAGTCTGAAGTATCTGTTCACTCAGAAGGACTTAAATCTAAGACAGAGAAGATGGATGGAATACATGGAGGATTATGACTTCACCTTGCAGTATCACCCTGGAAAAGCCAATGTGGTAGCAGACGCTCTCAGCATAAAGACTCCAGGAATTCTAGCATCTTTGGCATTGGAAGATTGGAAACGGAGTGTAATTGTAGGTGACTATGATCTTCATTATTATGAGGATTCTAACCAAGCTATGGTGTACAACTTGGTTTCAATGCCAATTCTTATACAACAAGTCAAGCAGAACCAATGGCAGGATTCGCATCTTCAAGGAATTTGGACTCGAGTTCAAAATGGAGAAAAACTGGATGAATGTAATATTTGGGAGGATGGAATGCTCTACTTCAAGAATCGCCTTGCCGTTCCTCAAGTGGATGAGATAAAGAAGATGATCCTTCATGAGGCTCACAAATCGAGGTTCGCTATTCACCCTGGGCGTACCAAGATGTATCAAGACCTCAAAAGGCAGTATTGGTGGAGGGGTATGAAGAAGGATGTTCACCAATACGTGTCAGAATGTGCGACTTGTCTTCGAGTCAAGGCTAAACATCAGAAACCTGCTGGAGAACTGTAGCCTCTTCCTGTTCCTAGATGGAAGTGGGAACACATTACGATGGAATTTCTGATGGGATTTCCGAGGACTGAACATCGACATGATGCCATATGGGTCGTTGTGGATAGGTTAACGAAGTTCACGCACTTCATTCCCTTTCGTGCGACGTATTCCAGGAAAGTTCTAGCATAATTGTATCTGGAGCACGTTGTTAGACTTCGCAGAGTTCCGTTGTCTATCACATCAGATCGTGACACTCGTTTCAACGCTAGATATTGGAGAAGTTTCCAAGAAGCCATGGGAACCAAACTGAACTTCAACACCGCATTCATCCTCAAGACCAACGGATAATCTGAGAGAGTTATTCAGATTTTGGAGGACATGCTTCGCGCTTGCATTCTAGATTTTGGTGGAAACTGGAAGAAGTATCTTCATTTACTGAGTTCGCCTACAACAACAGTTATCAGAGTAGCATTGGGATGGCACCATTCGAGGCGTTGTATGGCAGACCTTGCAGATCGCCAGTTTGTTGGCTTGAGTCAGAAGATCGACTGACCCTTAGACCGGATGTTATCCAGGAGAATAATGAAAAGATAGCCGTGATCC
>NW_010360010.1:378573-380863 GCF_000414095.1 Morus notabilis | reverse complement strand
TGGTTTATTAGTGTGCCTAAATTGATTTTCTTAATTAATCATGAACTTTTAAATTTATTTTAGTATTTGCAATTTCACCCCTATTTATTTTATTTATTTTTCCTTATTTATTTATTTTTTCTTTTCTTCTTCTTTCCTTTCCCTTCCTCACGTTACTCTCCCTCTCTCTCTCTCTGTCTCGACACACTCTCTTTCTTTCCCTCTCTCAATCTCCTGAGCTCTCTCTCTCTCTCTGTCTCGACACTCTCTCTCTATCTTTCCCTCTCTCAATCTCCTGAGCTCTCTCTCTCTCTCTGTCTCGACACTCTCTCTCTATCTTTCCCTCTCTCAATCTCCTGAGCTCTCTCTCTCTCTCTGTCTCGACACTCTCTCTCTATCTTTCCCTCTCTCAATCTCCTGAGCTCTCTCTCTCTCTCTATCTCGACACTCTCTCTCTTTCCTCTTATCTTTTATTTCAAGGCATGTATAAAAGATTACGGATTGTAAACTTAAATATTACTAGAATGTGGTTGATGTCACACTTACTTTTGTTTATATTCATGTCTACTAAACACCTGTGGGAATTCCTGACTTGATACCAGGGACGTGGTTTTAAACTGGTTTGGTTGGAAATCCCACCACCCTTCTTGAAATTGAATTTCTCCTAAAGAAAAGGGGCTCGTTTGGAAATACTTGGATATTTTGATTTTTGAAGAAATTAAAATATTTGCTAATCACTCTCTCAAACAGGTTTAAGTTTCTAAATGAGCCTCCACGTCACTAACCCCGGTTTGGGGGCGTGACAATGCATATACAACCAAAGGAAAAAAAAGAAATATAAAACATCGAGAAATATATATATACAAAAAAAAAAGATGAAAAATGAATAAATTTGGCGAGGGGAAAAAAAGATCTAGAAGGTTGCAGAAAAAAGAAATTTGAGAAACGAAGAAATTTGACGAAAAACTTAGAAAAAAAGACAGATCTAAAAGGTTGCAGAAGGGAAAAATAGAAAAATATAGATCTAGAAACAAAGAAAAATAAACATAGATCTAGAAGATCATAGAAACGAACGAACCCCAAAAAAAAATAATCATGTTCAATCTAGGTATGCAAGAATAAAAGCAGCTCTAGATCTGGTGAAGGGAAAAAAATCTAAAAATTTGCAAAAAGAAGAAATATGACAAACGAAGGAATCTGGCCAAATATTTAGAAAAATAGACAAATCTAAAAGGTTGTAGAAGGAAAAAATGAAAGGAAAAAAAGTAGATCCAGAAACAAAGAAAGATAAACATAGATCTAGAAAATCATAGAAACAAACAAACCAAAAAAAAAAGTAACCCTATTCAATCTAAATACGCAAAAAGAAAAATAGATCTAAAATGTTGCAGAAGAAAACAAACGGAAGAAAGGGGAAAAAAAACCCCAATCTCAGTAAAAACAAAAAAACGTTGAAGATTGCAGGAGTAATGCAATGAAAAACATAAATGACAACAGAAAGAAATAATGAAAAAATGGCCGAAATCAACAAACAAAAAAGAGGGGAAACAAATCAGGCTTAGTCTCGAAGAAGACGAAATGTAGAACATTACAGAAGGAAACAAATGAAGGAGAGAGAGAGAGACGGCTACATAAAGAAGTGAAAGAAAACAAATGAAAGAAGAACAAACGAAATAAACAAAAGCATCAGTAAATGACCAAAACAGTCACAACAAATATACGCACAGGAATCTAAAATGACGGGCAATATCGTAATTTTACAAACAGGACATAATGGTAAATAAAATTTCATCAGAAGAAAAAAACAGGGCTAAAACGGAAAAGTCACTGTTCATTTCACTGTAGCATGAATAGTGAATCTCGTCCTCTCTTTTAGTATATGTATAAAATGGTAAAAAGAAATGAAGACAAGATTTTGGTCAATTTATTATTTTGTTAATTGGGAAATGTCTAAGCCATGGGTGGCTCACGCGGTTCTTTTGAATTTTTGGGGTTAATAACTGTTGACGGTCAAACTTTGTCAACAAAACAGTGTCGGATTATCTCGTAGTAGCCCGCTTAGTTACCAGTTCAGAACTTGTGTTTTAACTGATTATGTTAGTGTGTGGGTGGATTACCGAATGAAATATTGTGACCTTTACGAAAATAAGAACACAATGGGATTTTATAGTGGTTCACCCTTGTAGAAAAATGGCTACATCCACTGTATTATATTTCACTTGTTTGGCTATTTACAGATTACATAAGAAAATGGAGATCCAACCCCCTCTCTCGGAGGCTTTTCCTGATTTATAGCTGAGGAGCTCTTTCC
>NW_010360010.1:370321-378562 GCF_000414095.1 Morus notabilis | reverse complement strand
CTTTCCCTCGCACTCGTCCCACCGTGGGCTGTTCTCTGGGCTTCTTTGGTGGTTCCCAAGTGGCCCATCCACTTGAGTGGGCTACCATTTCACCTGTCCAATCCGTAGCCTGCCAGCACCTTTTGGACTGTTCACTCATCCAATTTATCTCTGGTTCCCAAGTGGCCCATCCACTTGAGTGGGCTACCATTTCACCTGTCCAATCCGTAGCCTGCCAGCACCTTTTGGACTGTTCACTCATCCAACCCCCCCCCCCCCCCCCCCCATTACGGTTCTATAGATCATCTGTAATGCCGATTGATCTGTTCTAGGTGGTTTAGGGGGCTTGTAATCATTCACTGTGCAACTGGCCTTCTCCAACCCTAGACGTCACCTTGGGATTCCAACGTGTCACCTCAAGGCTCTTTCTTGGGGTGTGGGTCCGGTTGTTCGTGCCTTAGCCTCTGCGCTTATGCTATAAGACGCTGATCCTATCGTGGCACTTGGCATCTCCCAAACCGAGCACATGGAATCGATGGTATATCCTTCATGCGCTCGGCTCTTGTATCATGTAGAGGGGAAAAATCTTTGGAAGTGTCAAGGGTTACGTGACGTGATAGGTGTTGGGCCACGTGGGGGCCTGGTCATTGTCTGACGTGTCTTGTGTGAATTTTACCACACAATAGCTGCCCCCTAGGTCGAGGCTTTCCTTCGGACTGCCTCGAGCTAGGTCCGGGATCCGCTCATGTTCTCCATTTTCTTCGGGCGAGGGAAACCTACCTCCGAACCTGCCTGGTAATATTGATAGGTACTTCAAACGTCCCTCGAGAAACATAAATGTCATGTCGGTTCAATCACCCTACTGACATGGACCTATATTCAAACAGGTGAATCCGAGGCGTTGGATCGTGCCTCTTCGGCTTCCTCCTTTGTTCCTGCCGTTGGATTTTGATCAGTTGCCCCCGCCATTGAATTTATTGGGAATCTATCCAACAGTCAGGGGTCGAGGGCTCGCCTTACTTAAAAAGGCTATTTCGAACTAAGACCTCCCAAACTCCTGCACTGTTACTCTGCGCAGATTTTTCCCAGGATTCACACTTCCTCTTTCTCGTTCTATCTAGCGCTTGGTGAAGTTGGTTTGAGTTGCACTACAGAATCCAGCACTTCTTGATATCTTGGTAAGTCCCTTTGTTTCCCACCTCTTATTTTCGCTTGGCCTGCTGAATCGTTTATGTGCTTTGACTTTGAAACAGACATCCAGGGTTTTAGAAAACTTACTTTGCGCACATATGATCCCTCATAGGCTAGCTTTCTGGTTTTTGGTTTGTTTTTGAGGAAGTGAGGTTTCAGATTTGGGGGTGTGGCTGGGAAACCTGGGTTTCCCATGAGCGCTCGTCACCTGTTCACTGAATGACTAGTGGCTTTATGAGTCATCGGCGTCTTCACGCCTTTGGCAACTTTTAATCATCATCGTTGTAGAATCACCGTCGTTGTAGATTGTTTCTTCCCCCTTGACTTAGGCTTTTATCTTAACCCCTTACACCATCCCTTCTTTTTGTTATACCAGAACAATGGCTTCTAAACCGTCTAACCGTCATGAGGGTCCTTCACAAACCGTAAGGCCAGATTCTCCTTTTACCGCCGAGGTTTCATGGATGTCTTCTTCAACTGGGGACGACCCCATCCTGAGGGAAGTCGAGGATTATGCGGTGGAAGTAGAGATCGACAGTATCAATGCTTTGGTCGAGGGAGATGATAGCGGTGAAGGTTCCTTAGTAGGGAGGAGATGTGTGGATTTGCTGCCGCATTCATGGATGCCCTGCTGGCCGGCATGACTGGTGATCCTGACCGGCCATTTTTTACGGTCGACGTGACGGTGCCGAGAACTCAAAATACGGTCATCGTCCGTGCATATAAAGAGGGGCGCATTCATGGGAGGTGGTTTAACTACCTTCTTCCGGATGCACATTTTAGGTCCAGCTGTCCCCCTCCTGGATTTCTTCCAGTGTATACCCGGCCTTTTCAACAGGGATGTCTTTGCCAATTCATCCCTTTGTGAAGGATTTTTGTCATCACCATGGCATCCCTTTAGATCTGATGCTAGATGAGTTTATGTATACATATAAGCTAAACCATGTTGCCAACTGCGACAGGTGGTATTACTTGGGTGGCCACGGGCGATCTCAGCCCCGATTTGGAAGGCTCATACACGGGATCCCCCCTTCTTCTCATGGCTGGAAACCCATGTTCTTTCTGGTCAGAGGACCTTTTAACTTTCATCTCGCAGACCGTCGACCCCGCCGCCGAAGGGTGCAAATGTCGTTTGGAAACCTAAGTGAGAACTAAGAAAATTTACTCTCCTCCTTTCCCTTCTCATAATGTTGTTACTCACTTTGTCATGCAGTTAGCCACGATCAGCCAAAGCTAGTCGGGGAGAGACGGAAGAGGGTTAAAGATGCCTTCACCATCCCAGAGGGTGATCGCCACATCGACGTCCTTTTAACCGAGGATAACTTCAGGGAGGCTGGGCTGATTATCAAACTTCCAGATCCTTCAGATCCTTACCTTGTTCAATAATTTTTTGATCTGAACATAGAGGGTATATTTCTGGGTTTACTGACTTAGTTTCTTTATTTGGAACAATGCCCCGTCGACCTCTTACCCTTAACACTGTTTTGCAGAAATGGCTTCTCTGAATATTCCGCTCCCCACTGGGAATCGGCCCTAGTCGAAAGGGAAGGAGAAGGTCGGTGCCGGTGTTCCTTTGGCCCCCAAGAGGAGGAAGCCCTCGGGGGCTGCCTCGGGGTCGACTTCTGAGGCTCCTGCGCCCAAGCGGCCACGCCAGGAGGAGGTGCCAATAGCAGGGGGTACCTAGACGCCAGTAGTTCCCATCCCTGAGGTCATCGAAGTTCCTCTTCCAATAAGGGAGTGCCTCCTGATGCCCAAGGCAAAAGTCATGGACTCGACGTTCTAGGTCCATGATGTCTCCAATGCCCAGGTTGAGGCGATGTTGAATCTTCCTCACTGCTTTTCCTTGGTCTTCCAAGCCCTATACAAGTCATTTTTTGACAAGCACTGGGTCTCCGCCTCCCGTTCTTCTCTGGTGGACCATCAGGGTAAGCATATATCCTTCCAGATCCATGTAAGCATCGACTGCCTATTTTTCATCTTTTTTTTTTTTAATTTGATTTCCATTTCTCCTAACATTTGGTTCTCAGGGCCTTGTCCTCGCCATCATCAACCTTATTAACCTAGTTAAGGTTAAGGAACGTGGGAAGGAAATAGACAGCGTTGAGGCCAAGCTTCAGTCTCTTCTTGACGATGCCAAGTCCAAGGGCTCGACTGTCGTCGAAGAGAAAGATTTGGCCATGGCCTAACTGGCTAGCTTGCAAGACGAGTTGGCCAATTTGAAGACTCGGGTTGAGGAGGCGACTGCGCGGACAGAGGCCACATAGAAGAGGGAGAATGAAGATATGGATAAGTACTTCACCGTGGGGAAGACCGAAGGGGAAAAGGGGAAGGATGAAGCTGTGCTTATAGCCGTCGAGGATTACCTGAACTCGAAGGCTTCGTCGCTAAGCGCAAGGAGGTTGTGGAGGAGTTCTTGACTTCAGAAGAGCTTATTGAAATCTGTACCAAGGATTTCCAAGCTACTGGGGAGCAGATTGTAGACTTGATCAGACAGCAGCACCCCGAATGGGATTTGAGCTTTCTGTACGTCCCCCCTCCACCTGCTGATGACGATGGTTCTTCCTTGCCTGGAGATGAGGGCTTAGCTGGCAGTGGCAACAACTGAGGGCATATCTTCTGGCTTTGGTTTTTCCTCTCTTTTTTTTGTTTCGTAATTATTTGTTTTTTGAGACGATGGGCTTTACGTCCAATATATACATTTGTTTTGTTATATTGATTATTATTACTTTGAAGTACCCTTCGAGGTTGTTGATTAAGTTCGTTAAAATTCTGCTAAGTAGATCATCTCTCCTCCTTGGAGGAGTCGACGTTTACCATCACCCCTTGGGGTCATCATTTGAGCAAATTCCTTAAAATTTATTGTCGTCTCTCCTCCTTGGAGGAGTCAATGTTTATTTTACCCCTGGGGTCTTTGTTTTATCAAATTTCTTAAAATTTGCTAAGTAAATCGTCTCTCCTCCTTGGAGGAGTCGACGTTTACCATCACCCTTTTGGGTCATCATTTGAGCAAATTCCTTAAAATTTGCTGTCGTCTCTCCTCCTTGGAGGAGTCGACGTTTATTTTACCTCTTGGGGTCTTTGTTTTAGAAAATTCTTTAAAATTTGCTAAGTAAACCGTCTCTCCTCTTTGGAGGAGTCGACGTTTATTTTACCCCTTGGGGTCTTCGTTTTAGCAAATTCCTTAAAATTTGCCAAGTAGATCGTCTCTCCTCCTTGGAGGATTCGACGTTTATTCTACCCCTTAGGGTCTTCGTTTTAGCAAATTTCTTAAAATTTGTCAAGTAAATCATCTCTCCTCTTTGGAAGAGTCGACGTTTATTCTACATACGCATATTTTTGTGATTTACAGACCCTTTACTACCCCCCATGTGTGTTTTTAAAAATTTAATTTTTTAAACATACATATTTAAGGAGTCAATTTGTGGGTATACGCTAAGAATAAGTTTCGTTTATATTAATAAGATGCTAAATATAATAAAAGCGCAATATAATAAAAGTACGTAAGAGTGCGTACACTATTGGTAGTACACCTTTAGTTGCTCTGCATTCCATGGGTGTTGAATCCGTTTACCGGCGAGGCTTTCCAGAACATAGTTCCCTGGACGTAGTACCTCATTTACACGGTAGGGTCCTTCCCTAGTTGGGCCCAAAGGCCAATATTTTTGGGTTTAGTACTCTGCGTTACCTTTTTTAATACCAGATTTCTTAGGATGAACCTTCTTTGTTTAACCTTCTTGTCGTAGTATCGGGCCATCCGTCTCTGGTAAGCGGCGAATCGTAATTGGGAGTCGAGCCTTTTTTCTTCCAATAGGTCAAGTTCTCCGTTCATGGCCTCCACATTTAAGTCAGTGACGTACATGACCGTTCTTAGAGTCAGCATCTCAATCTCCACGGGGAGAACAGCCTGAATTCTGTATGCCATAGAGAATGGTGTTTCACCCGTAGTGGTTTGACTCGTCGTTCTGTATGCCCACAAGACTTTAGGAAGTTCTTCGGCCCACTTTCCTTTTAAGTCATCGAGCTTCTTCTTCAGGGTATACTTGAGGATCTTATTGATGGCTTCCACTTGGCCATTGGACTGCAGGTGTATTGGGGCTGAGAAGTCCTTTCGTATGCCCAAATCATCGTAAAACTTACGCATCGACGCGTTGTCGAACTGCTTCCTATTATCCGACACGACCGAGTGTGGAACACCAAATCTACATATGATGTTGTTCCATATGAAGCTGGTGCAGGCTGCCTTGGTAGTCGAAGTAAGAGCTTTCACCTCGGCCCACTTAGTGTAATAGTCCACAGCGACGATAGCGAACTTAAGGCCTCTGGGTGTAAGGTGTAGAGGTCCGATCAGGTCGATCCCCCATTTGGCAAAAGGCCATGAGCTAAGAATGGAAGTTAGGTTCTCTGGGGGTGCTCTGGGAATTGTGGCATATCGTTGGCACTTATCGCAACGCCGAGCGTATTGAAACGTGTCCTTTTTAAGCATAGGCCAATAGTACCCCTACCTTAAAACCTTAAGAGCATGAGATTGCCCTCCAGTATGATTACCACACACTCCTTCATGGATCTCCTGGAGGACCTCTTGTGCCTTATGACCGTTTAGGCACTACTGTAAGGGTGTTGAGAAGCCTCGTCTGTATAGTAAGTCGTCGTACAGTAGATATCTGGCAACCCTATATCTGATCCTCCTGGATTTGACTCTGTCCTCGGGCAGCTCTGTGCTCATCAAGTACCGGACGAGGGGCATCATCTAGTTTCTGGCCATCTGTATTGTCAGGACTTTGATCACCTCGTCAATGGTCGATCGCTCCAATTCTTCGATGGGGATGACGCCTACCAGGTCCGAATCCTTCGAGGATGCCAGTTTGGTCAAGGTGTCAGCGTTTGTATTCTCAGTTCTTGGTACCTGTTGTATCTCATAGCTTTTGAACCTCACAAGTTCTTCCTTTACCTTCCTCAGGTAGGCCCCCATTTTATCTCTTCGTGCCTGATACTCCTCCTTTATCTGTCAGACCACTAACTAAGAGTCACTAAAAATTTCAAGTGTCTTAATTTTTAAATGAATTGCTAACCAAAACCCTACAATCAGTGCCTCGTATTCTGCCTCATTGTTGGACGCCCTAAATTTGAACCGAACCGCCGAGGTGATTTTGTGACCCTCGGGACTTATTAGCATAACGCCGGCTCCAGATCCAATTTCGTTCAACGCTCCATCCATGTAAAGCCTCCATCTCACTTTCTTAATTTCTTCATCGATGGCTAACATCGGTCTTGGGGAGAACTCGGCCAGGAAGTCTGCCAGTGCTTGTCCCTTGATCACTAATCTTTGCACGTACTCGATGTCAAATTGGCTCAACTCTACCGACCATTTCAAGAGTCGACCCGAAGTTTTAGGATTTTGTAAGGCTTGGCTTAGCGGGTGGTTCGTTAAGATTCATGTGGTCTGGGCCTAGAAATAGTGCCGGAGCTTCCTCGAGGCCACCATTAAGGTGAGGACCAATTGCTCCATCTGGGTGTATCTAGCCTCAGCGCCCAAGATCCTCTTGCTTACGTAGTAGACTGGCCTCTGGCTCCCTTCTTCTCTGATCAGTACTGAGCTTATGACATGTTTTGATACGAAGAGGTATAGGCTTAGCATTTCACCTAGTATAGGTTTTGATAGGATATAGGGTCTGCCAAAGTGTTCCTTCAACCCCTGAAAGGCCTCTTCACACTAGAGTGTCCACTCAAAGCGCTTGCCTCCCTTCAATGCATCAAAGAAGGGAATGCACTTGTCAATCGCCTTAGATATGAATCTATTCAAGGCGGCGACGCATCCGGTCAACCTTTGGACTTCTTGTTGGTTGCCGAATCGAATTCGGCTGCGGAAGCGTGGGGAGAAGCGGATCGTGTATAACAAAAATTTTCATAAAACTTTTGAGATACTGCATAGATTATATTAATTTATGCATGAATAAATTAATCGCATTAATTTATATATCAAGAACTCAATCCGGAAAAAATACCTGGAAGCCGACTCGGATGATAACTTGAGTTCTTTGTCCACGAACAGTCCTTGCTCCAAGCTTTGTGTTTAGAAAACCAAAGTCTTCCACGTCAATTCCTTGATTCCACGTAGATGTGTGTGTGGGCACACGTGAGACAAAACAGGTTTCTTAAACACTCGAATTTCCACAAACATCAACGCATGCACGATGTGGAATTTTTGGAGAAAAAATTTTTGCTCTCTTTTTTCCAATGAGAAATTCGGCCACCAATGCAAGTTAGGGACGAAAATATGTTTCAAAAATTGTGTCCACAATTTTCTATCATTCTCATATTTAAAGAGTAGAAGTCAAACTTTAAAACAGAATCAAATCCCTATCTCCAATTTGAATTTGGAACAAAAAATCCTTTCCCCTTATCCATAAGGTGGCCGGCCACACTATTAAGGTTTCACCCTGTGTGTGGTGCCAATAACAGATAGGGAAGGAAGAGAAATCATCCTTTATCTTGTAGTCTAATTTTAATTCAAATTCAAATTCGAATTTAAGTCAAACTTAAATTAATTTGAATTCTAAATTGAACAACTTATCAAATAAGTTCAAAAGGATAAATTTAAATTATGTTCACAATTCAAATTCAAATTTAAATAATCACATTATTTAAATAATAATTAATTCTCAATTAATTATTTTTTGAGTATTTAATTTTAGAATTCTGTAATTCTAAAATTCCCATTTTACCCTTTGTGTCTGGTAGAATTACATGGACGACGCGGGGACATATGGACCTATAATCCCGAGCTCCAATAAAATTAATAATTAATTAAACACTTTAATTAATTAATTAATTCTATTAATTCCAATAGTTACTCCACTATAAACTTGGAATTGAACTCTCGAAATTATAGACATGAATTACTTCTAAACTGTGAAGTGTCCATTTGATATAGTCATTACATATAGATCAATCATCCATAAATAATTCATAATTAGAGTCAGGTAGAATCCGTTAACCTCTCTAATTACATATTTATCCTTGAGTACCATTGATTCTCTAATGGATAGTGATTCATAAAACACATTCATGAAC
>NW_010360010.1:367743-369959 GCF_000414095.1 Morus notabilis | reverse complement strand
TCCTTAAACACTATCCTCTCGTATATAACACTTATATACTATGTTTAAGGTTACATAAATAATCACAGAATTTTCATTTGATATTCATAAATATATGCACATAAAATGACGAATAAACTCTTTTATTAATTAAATAATAAATATCCTATTACATCTCATGCTTCTAGGACACTATTCCCAACAATCTCCCACTTGTCCTAAAGTAGGTGTGTCACGTCTCTAATCCCAAATCCATCTAAGTGCTGATCAAATACATTCAATGGCAATGTCTTGGGGAATGGGTCAGCAAGGTTGTCCTCTGACGCGATCTTCAGAACCGATACATCGCCTCTATCCACAATGTCTCTGATCAGGTGATATTTCCTTTCGATATGTTTCGCACTCTTATGGCTTCTAGGTTCCTTTGAATTAGCCACCGCTCCACTGTTGTCACAGTAGAGCTTAATTAGCTTATCCATATCTGGAACAACTTTCAGATCAGTTAAGAACTTCCTGAGCCATGTAGCTTCTTTTGCGGCTTCACAAGCTGCAACATATTTAGCTTCCATGGTAGAGTCAGCAACACACTTTTGCTTTATACTTCTCCATACCACGGCTCCTCCATTAAGAGTGATCACAGATCCAGATGTCGACCGTCGACTATCTCTATCCGATTGAAAATTGGAATCTGTGTATCCGGTGAGAGACAGATCTTCTCCGAAATATATCAACATATAGTTTCTCGTTCTCCTAAGATACTTGAGAATACACTTTACAGCAACCCAATGATCTAATCTTGGGTTGGACTGGTAGCCATACACCACTCCCACTGCATAGCAAATATCTGGTCTTGTACACAACATGACATACATAAGACTTCCCACAGCCGAAGCGTAGGGATACCGTCTCATATCTTCTTCCTGTTGTGGAGTCTTTGGACATTGTTCCTTAGAAAGGTGAATACCATGCCTAGAAGGCAAATTCCCTTTCTTGGAATTCTGCATCGAATACCTAGACAACACTTTGTCTATATAAGATGCATGTGATAACGCCAAAAGCTTTTTCTTGCGATTTCAAATAATCTTAATCCCAAGAACATAGCTTGCCTCTCCCAAATCTTTCATTTGGAATTGGTTGGCTAACTACTCCTTTACATATGTCATCAATCTCACATCATTCCCAATGAGTAGGATGTCATCGACGTGAAGAATTAAGAAGACCACTTTCTCTTTTTTCTTGTACTTGTAGACGCATGTTAATCAATATTTTGATCAAATCCATAAGACTTTATAGCCTCACCAAACCTGATGTTTCATGATCTAGAAGCCTGCTTCAGTCCATAAATGGACCTCTGCAGTTTGCAGACTTTCTGCTTTTGGCCTTTCTCTATGTATCCCTATGGCTGTTCCATATAGATGGTTTCCTCAAGATAGCCATTCAAAAAAGCTGTCTTGACATCCATCTGTCATATCTCATAGTCAAAATATGCTGCAATGGCTAGGAGTATCCAGATGGACTTAAGCATAGCTACTGGCGAGAAAGTTTCCTCATAGTCAACTCCTTCCTTTTAGGTATAACCCTTAGCCACTAGCCTTGCTTTATAAGTCTCTACTTTTCCATCCACTCCTCTCTTTCTCTTGTAGATCCACTTGCATCCAATGGGTTTTACCCCTTCGGGTAGATCTACAAGTTGCCAGACCGAGTTAGAGTACATAGACTCCATCTCGAGTTTCATAGCTGCTTGCCATTCTTCCTTATCAGAATCATCCATCGCATCCTTAAAGGTCGATTGATCCTCCTTACCGTCATCAGCAGTGACGATTTGGGCTTCCCCGGTATACCGGTCGGGTAACATGCTTACCCTCCCACTACGACGAGGTGCCTTAGGAGTTTGATTAGGAACTGTGGTCTTTTCTCTTAGTGGTCTAACAACTCTTGTCGGTTGTGGTCTGATCTCATCAGAAAGTAACTCCTCCAATACTATTTTACTTATGGGCTTAAAATCTGTCATATAGTCATGCTCCAGAAAAGTGACATTTGTCGATACAAACACCTTTTGATCTTTAGGACTATAAAAGAAACCTACCTTTGTCCCTTTGGGATATCCTACAAACATACACACTTCTGACTTGGGTTCCAACTTCCCAGTCTTCCCTTTCAGCACATGTGCTGGACACCCCCATATGCGCACGTGTCTCAAACTAGGTTTTCGACCGCACCACAACTCTAAGGGTGTT
>NW_010360010.1:363172-367111 GCF_000414095.1 Morus notabilis | reverse complement strand
TTTTACCTTCCAAAGAAGATTCACAGACCGGAAGCTCACCAACTTTTAGTTCGCGTAAAGGACCATCCTTTACCAGTCTTTCAATCCTATTTAGGTTAATATGACCAAGCTTAAGATGCCACAGATATGTGTTGTTATCGTGAGAAATCTTTTGCTTTTTATTTTTAGGTTCGGCAACTCTGAACATTTCAGTATTAAGCAGTGAGTTAGGTATTGGTTTTATACAATATAAACCATCATCCAGATGTCCAAAACAAATATTTATACCATTTCGAGAAATATGAACAAATTCATTAGCAAAATAAACTTTAAATAATTGTTCAAATAACTTAGCCACAGAAATCAAATTTCTACGAATGTCTGGAATAAAATAAACATTGTTCAAAACTAAAAATTTATTTTCCCTAAATCGAAGGCTAACTTCTCCCACTGCTTTTGCCGAAACTCTCGCGCCATTGCCCACTTTCATCGTGTAGTCCCCATCGGCTAACTTGGTGTAAGAACTAAGACTCTGCAAAGAAAAACAAACATGATTAGTTGCTCCCGAATCAATTATCCAGGCTGAGGGATCACCCTCTACTAAACATGTTTCAAGGACTAGTAAATCTGATTTACCTTGTTCCTTTTTCTTTTTCAGCTGCTCGAGATACTTGTGACAGTTTCTCTTCCGGTGCCCTTCGCCATTGCAGTGGAAACACTTTCCTTTGGGTTTCTGGATGGGGCCCTTAGCTTTCTTAGGTCTCTTGTTCTTTCCTTTCTTCCCTTTCCCTTGGTTCTGGTTCTCTCTTTTAATTTTACCAGAACTTCCTGCAACTACAACATTTGCTTCTCTTCCCCTTCGCTTATTGGTGGATACTTTTTCTTGTTCATAACAAAGTTGTTCACGAACTCATGAAAATCAGGGGATAGGCTTTCCAAGATGATGCCAACTTGGGTGGCTTCATCGATCCTGGCACCATTGAGCTCCGCATCATGGAGGTGATCAATCATGTTCAAAACATGTGCCTTGACTAAAGAACCTTTCTTCATCTTGTCATTCATGAAAGCCCTTACGGCATCCAAACGAGCCTTTTCAGAGGGAGCGCCGAACATGGCTTCTAGAGACTCCATTATCTCATAAGCAGTCTCTATCTCCTCATGCTTCTTGCGAAGCACATCGCTCATACTGGCCAGCATAAAGCACTTTGCTTTGTTGTTGGCCTTGATCCGGCGATCATAAGGCTCCTTTGCGGTTTTAGATGCATTAGCCGCGGGTTTCGGAGGACATTCCTCCACTAGGACAAATTTGTAGTCTTCGCAGACCAACAGTATGTTCATGTTACTTTTCCCCTTAGCATAGTTATCACCGTCTAATTTTTCAGTCGCAAGTAGTGTGATAATGGGATTCGACATATTGCTGGAAATAAATAGAATATTCATCTAATCAATTTATGTGCATGAATATCAAGGCATGTTAATTTTGGCACAATTAAATATGATGCATGAAGCACATGAAAAATACATAAATCATGTTTTAATTTTAGGTGCCAACGATAATCTAATTTTCCACATATAAAGTGTACCTTTGGGTAGTCAAGTTATATGCCAATTAGACCGAGACTCTTCTCAATTAATAAATATAGTCAAAATATCTCATATTTTCATATTTATTAACTACCGTTATTTTTTTAGTCAAAATATAACTAATAGATTTGATTATATTTTGTGAGTGTAACCCACCGTTTTAGATCCCATAGACTTAACTCCGGATTGCTACCTTTGGGTAGTCAATTCAGAAATACATCTTGAAATCTTATCTCTAGGAAGCCAACCTTGTTATTGATCCGGCAAGGACACTCTCCTTTAGGAGGGCGATTCAATGTCGCCGCAAAGCCCCTTTCCAGATCTCACGGTGTTGTGCTAACGGCGGAAACTAGTGGGTCGTATTGTCATACAACCCTCTCCCACTCATTATTTTACAAATATGTATTTTGTTTGAAAAACATCTCATGATTTTCAAATCGAAAAATAAACAATTTATTTTTCGGATATGTGAAATTCTAAAATTTAACTCTTAAATTCAATCTCACATGTTACATTATTTTGCAAATCAATTTTGCGACTTAAATCAATTTAATCATATTAAATCTATTTTAGCGCAAGGTTCTTATTTTATTTTATTTTTCTAAAATCCTTTTATAATAAATAAAATAAATAATAACTAATGCGCGTATATGCATGAGATGTTATAAAACATATGAGTAGGCACATTATATCTATATGGCATGTTATATGCATGGGCATATAATATATAATTATCAACATAAAATATAAATATATGCAATCAGCTATTGAGATGGATTTGACCGGGTCCCTTGGAAAAATAAATTACAATTCAATCGAATCGAATAAATAAATAATTACAATAATTATATTCTTCCGTTACATCAACGGGTCTTCGATTCTCGAGTTCTTTATTATTCGGCTTCATTCTTTGTCTTCAGGTTGGATTTCATCTTTCTTAGGGTCCAGAACTTTTTCGGGTCTGTCGGCACGCATTACGAGGGTTTTAGAAACCTTCGGGCCCATTCGGGATCAAATCCTGAATCTGGGCCGACAGCCGCGCTGGGGCGCGCGCGCGCGCAAGATTACCGCGCGGTCTGTCCGCGCGCTGGGGCGCGTCCTTTGGCCGATTTCTGGAAATTTTCTTAGAAGTTTCTGGGCATCTTCAAAGGCTTCAAACTTGATCTTGAGGGCCTCCTTTTGATTCAAAATCAAAACCCTAATTCTACCCAAAACCTAGAATGACAATAATTATAATCCCGAATTAAATTACAAATAATTTTATCAATGAATAAATATAACCGATCCATGGAACCATATAATTAACGACGAAATCCCCCATCCATACATTCATCAACATGAATTAAAATTAAACATCTATAAATGCAAGTGCCTACACATCACATACATACATAATTAAATATCACATATTTAATATATTAATTCTGATTATCAAATAATCGAAACATAAATTAATATCGTCTATAGACCGCTCTGATACCAATTGTTGGTTGCCGAATTGAATTCAGCTGCGAAAGCGTGGGGAGAAGCGGATCGTGTATAACAAAAATTTTCATAAAACTTTTGAGATACTCTATAGATTATATTAATTTATGCACGAATAAATTAATCGCATTAATTTATATATCAAGAACTCAATCTGGAAAAAATACCTGGAAGCCGACCCGGATGATAACTTGAGTTCTTTGTCCACGAATAGTCCTTGCTCCAAGCTTTGTGTTTAGAAAACCAAAGTCTTCCACGTCAATTCCTTGATTCCACGTAGACGTGTGTGTGGGCACACGTGAGACAAAACAGGTTTCTTAAACACTCAAATTTTCACAAACACCAACGCATGCACGATGTGGAATTTTTGGAGAAAAAATTGTTGCTCTCATTTTTCCAATGAGAAATTCGGCCACCAATGCAAGTTAGGGTTGAAAATATGTTTCAAAAATTGTATCCACAATTTTCTATCATTCTCATATTTAAAGAGTAGAAGTCAAACTTCAAAACAGAATCAAATTCCTATCTCCAATTTAAATTTGGAACAAAAAATCCTTTCCCCTT
This sequence comes from Morus notabilis, assembly GCF_000414095.1. Taxonomy (NCBI): domain Eukaryota; kingdom Viridiplantae; phylum Streptophyta; class Magnoliopsida; order Rosales; family Moraceae; genus Morus; species Morus notabilis. The sequence continues at coordinate 363,499 of NW_010360010.1, read as the reverse complement.
ATCCATAAGGTGGCCGGCCACACTATTAGGGTTTTACCCTGTGTGTGGCGCCAATAACAGATAGGGAAGGAAGAGAAATCATCCTTTATCCTGTAGTCCAATTTTAATTCTAATTCTAATTCAAATTTAAGTCAAACTTAAATTAATTTGAATTCTAAATTGAACAACTTATCAAATAAGTTCAAAAGGATAAATTTAAATTACATTCACAATTCAAATTCAAATTTAAATAATCACTTTATTTAAATAATAATTAATTCTCAATTAATTATTTTTTGAGTATTTAATTTTAGAATTCTGTAATTCTAAAATTCCCATTTTGCCTTT
>NW_010360010.1:359756-363115 GCF_000414095.1 Morus notabilis | reverse complement strand
TCCAATAAAATTAATAATTAATTAAACACTTTAATTAATTAATTAATTCTATTAATTCCAATAGTTACTTCACTATAAACTTGGAATTGTACTCTCAAAATTATAGACATAAATTACTTCTAAACTGTGAACTATCCATTTGATATAGTTACTGCATATAGATCAATCCTCCATAAAAAATTCATAATTAGAGCTAGGTAGAATCCGTTAACCTCTCTAATTATATTTGCATCCTTGAGTACCATTGATTCTCTAATGGATAGTGATTCATAAAACACATTCATGAACCAAAGCGCTCTTACTAATCCAAGTACCGAATCAACAGTCAAGAGAATTATTTATCTACTTCTTTCTCAACAAGGAATGGATTCCATCTCATATAATAACATTCCTAGCTACCTATTTCATTATGTCTCCAAAATACAAGGAATAGGATTCAGGGTCTCAAAATCCGTACCGAGTAAATCAAAAGACATAAATCCATAAATAGGAGTTTTGTTAAGAACTCAGGATTAAGATCATCCTATATATGACCATCGGTAGACTCAATTAGAATTTCTATGCTTAATGAAAATTATTATAAATTTATATTGTGTCTGTGTCCTTGTTCCACATAATTTTATTATGCAAAATACACTCATTCAATATCTCACCATATTAACAGTGCGGATAACACCGTTCCATTCTAAATGGGAATGACATGTATTAATAATGTTTTAATTAAAGATTCCAAACTTTAATTAAATTCTTCATGAACAATGTTTTTTATTATTATCCTTAAACACTATTCTCTCGTATATAACACTTATATACTATGTTTTAGGTTACATAAATAATCATGGAATTTTCATTTGATATTCATAAAATATTCATAAATATATGCACATAAAAAGACGAATAAACTCTTTTATTAATTAAATAATAAATATTCTATTACATCTAATGCTTCTAGGATGCTATTCCCAACACTTCTTTAGGCTTCATGGGAGACCTCATGTCCTGCAAAGCTTTTATTTTTTTTGGGTTAGCCTCTATTCCTCGGTGGCTGACCATGAAGCCAAGAAACTTTCCTGATCCGACCCCAAAAGCGCATTTCAGAGGGTTTAGCTTCATGCGGTATTTGCTTAATACGTCAAGCATCTCGCTCAAATGGTCGACGTGCTGCCTACCCTCGATGCTTTTTACCAGCATGTCATCGACATATACCTCCATCGTTCATCCAATTGATTAGCAAACATCTTATTTACTAGCATTTGGTACGTTGCCCCTGCGTTCTTCAGGCTAAAGGGCATTACCTTCTAGCAATAAAGGCCCCTATCTGTTATGAATGACGTATGCTCCTCGTCAGATGCATGCATTGGAATCTGGTTGTAGCCAGAGTAGGCATCCATGAAGCTCAGCAGCTCGTGCCCAGCAGTGGCATCGACCATCTGATATATTCGAGGAAGTGGGAAACCGTCTTTTGGGCAGGCCTTGTTGAGGTCGCTGAAATTGATACACGTTCTATATGTCCCATTAGGCTTTACTACCAGGACAGGGTTTGAAACCCATCTAGGATAATGAGCCTCCCTGATGAAACCATTTTTGATAAGTTTGTCGACCTCTTCCTTTAAAGCCTTGTACCTTTCTGGATTCATTAGTCAGCGCTTTTGACATCTTAGGGAAAAAGTGGGGTCTACGTTCAGAGCATGGTACATAACTTGGGAGTCGATGCCTTCCATGTTCACGTGCGTCGAGCCGAACACATCCAGATTTTTCCTCAGGAATTCCTCGACTTCGATTCTGAGTGCCGACGGTAGGTTTAACCCTATCTTCAGTACCCTCGTCTATTCCTGCTGATCCACCTAGACTTCCGCCAGCTGCTCGATTGGTTGGGACCATGTCTCTTCTGTGACCCTAGGGTCTATGTCCTCAATTGGTCCTTGTCATACCATTCTTGCTACTTGTTTCCCCAGCTGATCATACCCGCGTATGGCATCTGAGTATGCTACTCTGGACTCGTACTAGTTGCTTTTCATCTCACCTACGCCATCAGGGGTTGGGAACTTTACCTTCTGGTGATAAATGGAGGTTATTGCCCTTAGTGCCTGGAGGGTTGGCCTTCCAATTACAGCAATATACTTTGAGCCCCCTTTATCACCACAAAGTTTGCCATTATCGTAGCCTGCCTGGGCCTCTCTCCCGTGGTGATGGGCAGTCGGATTGTTCCTTGGGGAATGACTGAGTCCCCCGTGAACCCGAACAACGGTCGGGTTGTTTTCTTGAGTTGTTCCTTCAGAATTCCCATTTTTTCAAAGCAATCAGAGTATAGAATATCCACTGAGCTCCCACTGTCCACCAGGATCTTACTGTAACACCCTGAAGAATTAATTGAGATTAATTAAGGTAATTGAGATTATTAGTGTGCCTAATCTGATTTAATTAATTGAGTTTAAATAATTCCAAGGTATTTAAATTATTCACAGTAATTTATTTAATCCAGAAGTGTGTATGGGCGCATTTCTGGACTGTTATATTTTACACATGTCATTTTCTTTTATTTTATTTTCTTTTCTTTTTTTTCTTTTTCCTTTCTTTTCTTTCCTTTTCTTTTTCTTTCCCGTGCGTCTCTCTCTCTCTCTCTCTCACACTTCCGTGCTCTCTCTCTCTCCCTCTCTCTCTCTCCCATTTGTGTCTCAAATCAAAACCGGATTCGAACCAAGAGTGATTTCAAAGAGTTTTCAACGTCAAGAGAAGGATTCGAGGTAAGATTACTGAAAGAACCTCTCTTGAATCTATGTTTTTCGGATTTCAAAACTTATTTTTGGTTCAAAATGGATTTTGATGGATTTTGAGTAAAACTAGGGTAGAAATTGGAGATCTTGGGTTCTTTGGACTTGTTTTAGTACCTAGAACCCGGATCTAGTGGTTGTCCCTTGAGATTTTATGAATTGGGACTGGATTTGCAGGTTTTTGAACTGATTTCTGCGAGTTTTCGCGAACTGACGTTCTCCACCGGTCGACCGCATCGATCGACCGGATCTTGCTATGGCCACCGGCTGACCGGTCCGGTCGACCGGATGCACACCACTGGCCGACCGGTGGTGATGCACTTTTCTGTCACCGGTCGACCGGTGTACACGGGGTTTTACCCTGTTTAGCCTGAAATTGTTGTTCTGACCCCTGTTTTCGGGGAAAACCCAAATTTGCTTCATTTAGGGACTTCGGATAAAAGGATTAGCATCTTTAATCCTTGTTTGAGATTGAAAACCCTTGGAATTGATTATTGAAACATGAAATTTGATTAGGGCACACTAATAGGAAATCTTGGTATATGAATGAGATTGGATTACTTTAGGACTGAGAATTGATCCTAAAGT
>NW_010360010.1:358317-359746 GCF_000414095.1 Morus notabilis | reverse complement strand
GGCAACGCTAGTCCTAGGTTTGATTGTGCGAGGTAGGATTTCTATTCCTTTTCCTTGTGAGTCTGTTTTCAAAAAGGATTTTGGCCTTGAAAGTGTTTTAAGGAAAGAGATTGGTTGCGAAAGAAAAATGTTTTAAAAGCCATGGCTTGTTAGTTTATGGAAATCCTTGGCTTGTCATGTCCATGGAATCCATAGCTTGTCTAGTCATGGAACTTCATGGCTTGTCCAGTCATGGGGCCCGCGGCTTGAGTAGTTTGTGGGGTCATACGAACGATTTCATAATGTTAAATGGATGATTTCTTAAGATAAGAGGTCTTGTGAACTGGTAATAGAGTCTATTGCTGTAAGCCTAGATAGGATGCGGAGAGTGCATCCTCGGGGGCAGAACCCGAAACCGGTCCGGGTAGGCGAGGCACTTGGTGAGGTGAGTAATTTGTACTAATTACTTGCTACAGCCAGTAATATGGTTATTTTCAGTTATATTTCCTTTGAGAAAAAGAATGTGAGGTTCCAGCTGTTCTGTCGGGACTGAATGTCTTGTTTACTTGCTTATTCATTTATTTATTCGTTTATTTTAAATATTTCAAATTATATCCTACTGGGCCTTTCGCTCACGTTTTATGTTTCAAATGTTTAAAACCCCTCCCAGGAGACTCTAGGAGCAGGGCACAGTAGCGGGAGTAGCTGAGTGGTGCTACGGAATGATCAAGTGAGGATTGTGTTCATCCTCTGACATAAAGTGTAAGGAATATGTAAGAATTTGTAATAAATGACATTTGGATTTACTAGACTGTGGATGATGTCTGTTGTAATTGATTATTTACATGTGCATGTATGTACGATACTGTATGTCCTGTGGGGTGGAGCCCTGTGTGTCAGAGGCTCCTGGATTATGTCGTTTATTTATATTTTAATGCAGTTAAGTGTGGGACCCAGTTGGGAATCTGCTTTATTAATCCCAAATCGAGTTCCATGTCACCCACCCCGTTTGGGGGGTGTGACAGGAGTGGTATCAGAGATTTAGGTTAAGAACCCCAGGATTGTACATACATGTGTGACATCTATATTCCACTGAATAGTCTAGTTTTATTTCAGTTGAAGGAAATGGCACCTCGCCGTAGGCCTGCTAATCAACCGGCACAACAGAATCAAGGATTTCTGGATGCCATGTATGCTGCCTTTCAAGGCATGGCCACAAGAGCTCGAAACGAGCGGCCGGTTGAGGATAGGAAACAAGGATATTTTCGGGAATTCAGGCGAGCGCCTATCCCCTCGTTTAATAGTGAGCGAGAACCCCAGGAAGCAGAGTTCTGGATTGACTCCATAGTCAAGCATTTGAGTACTATGGGTGTCCCAGATGAATACTGGGTGGAATTTGCGGTGTACAAGATGGAAGGGTTAGCAAACACTTGGTGGAAACAGGTCAAGA
>NW_010360010.1:357153-357968 GCF_000414095.1 Morus notabilis | reverse complement strand
GATTTGGTAGCTGCTGCTACAAGAGTGGAACAGGATAACTTGGCCTATCGCCAAAGCAAAGAAGAAGAAGCGGGTCGAGTCTCTGTCTCTGGTAGACCTTCTGTTTCAGGTGGACCACAGCGGAATGGTAGAAGAAATCGCAACCAGGGGCAGATGGTTGGGGAAATGGCAAGCGGTGGCAGCAGTTCATCCGGGAGTGACAGAAATGCTCCATACGGGCCCAGGTGTCACCATTGTGGGCAGGTGGGCCATATTAGGAGGAATTGTCCTAATAGGCCGCCGGCTCAACAAGCCCAAAGTGATGCTTCCAACAGCCAAGAAGGGCCACCACAATACATGCCACCATATCAGCCGCAACAGATGCCATACCCTCCTACGCTGACTTATCAACCACCTCAGTATACACAGTTCCGGCCTCAAGCGCCAAGACCGGCACAACTGCCTCCACCACAACAGTATAGGCCTCCGGCTCAGCGGCCTAATGTTGGTGACAGAGGAAAGGGAAAAGTACAGGGACAAGCTTATGCCCTGGCAGGAGGTAGCTCTGGAGGTCAGACCAGCAACGCGGTGGTTGAGGGTATGATCCTAATCTCCCATTCTTTTGCTCACGTGTTGTTTGATACAGGTGCCACACACTCGTTCATATCAAACTCTTTTGTTCAGACTTTGAAACTGAAGAGTGAGAATTTAGAAGTCCCGATGACTTTGAACTCCCTACTGGGATGTGTGGAGGTAATGAGTGTGTATAAATCATGTGAAATCACAATTGGTAGTGAGCGATTGAGAGCAGATTTGATTATCCTTCCGATGACCCT
>NW_010360010.1:355675-357124 GCF_000414095.1 Morus notabilis | reverse complement strand
CTGAAGCGATCGGAGATAGTGCGGGAATCCCTGTAGTGGATGAGTTTACAGATGTATTTCCTGATGAGCTACCTGGTTTACCGCCAGATCGGGAGATTGAATTCTGTATTGACATGGTCCCGGGAACGACACCTATTTCTATTCCTCCATACCGGATGGCTCCGGCGGAGATGAAAGAATTAAGAACGCAACTTGAGGAGTTGGCAGAAAAGGGATATATCCGGAATAGTACTTCTCCTTGGGGTGCACCGATGCAATTTGTGAAGAAGCACGACGGATCTCTTCGGTTGTGCATTGACTACCGTCAATTGAACAGGGTGACTGTGAAGAATAAGTACCCATTGCCGAGGATCGATGAATTGTTCGATCAGTTGGGTGGATCACAGTTCTACTCTAAGATTGATTTGAGATGGAGATAGTGCGGGAATCCCTGTAGTGGATGAGTTTACAGATGTATTTCCTGATGAGCTACCTGGTTTACCGCCAGATCGGGAGATTGAATTCTGTATTGACTTGGTCCCGGGAACGGCACCTATTTCCATCCCTCCATACCGGATGGCTCCAGCGGAGATGAAAGAATTAAGAACGCAACTTGAGGAGTTGGCAGAAAAGGGATATATCCAGAATAGTACTTCCCCTTGGGGTGCACCGGTGCTATTTGTGAAGAACCATGACAGATCTCTTTGGTTGTGCATTGACTACCGTCAATTGAACAGGGTGATTGTGAAGAATAAGTACCCACTGCCGATGATCAATGAATTGTTCGATCAGTTGGGTGGATCACAGTTCTACTCTAAGATTGATTTGAGATCTGGGTACCATCAGCTAAAAATCAAGGAGGAAGACATTTCGAAGACTGCTTTCAGAACTCGGAACGGGCACTTCGAGTTTCTGGTAATGCCGTTTGGGTTGACGAATGCCCCGGCTGCATTCATGGATCTAATGAACCGTGTTTTCTGGCCGTACTTGGATCGGTTCGTGATCGTCTTCATTGACGACATACTGGTTTACTCGAAGACTTGGGAAGAACATGCGCAACATTTGAGAATTGTTCTTCAGACTCTTCGAGAACACCAGTTGTATGCTAAGAAGGAGAAGTGTGACTTCTGGCTGACAAAAGTGAAGTTCCTTGGGCATGTGATTTCTGGACAAGGAATTTCTGTCGATCCTTCTAAGATCGAGACTGTGCTACAGTGGGAAAGGCCGAAGAATGTAGCGGAGATTCACAATTTTCTCGGACTGGCAGGCTATTACTGACGTTTTATGAAGGACTTCTCGAGCATCGCTGCACCGATGACTCGGTTGACGAGGAAGGAAGTCAGATTCGAATGGAACGCCGAATGTGAAAGTGCTTTTCAGGAATTGAAGGTCAGACTGACAAGTGCACCAGTCTTGACTATTCCTGACAGTGAAGGGCTATATGAGGTATATACTGACGCCTCGGGGAGT
>NW_010360010.1:353625-354675 GCF_000414095.1 Morus notabilis | reverse complement strand
TGATGGGGCTACCGAGAACCGAGCTGAAGCACGATGCCATCTGGGTGGTGGTTGACAGGTTGATAAAGTCCGCGCACTTCATACCCTTCCGTGTGACGTACTCTCAGGAGATTCTGTCAGAATTGTACCTGGAGCACATCGTGAGGTTACACAGAGTGCCACTGTCTATCACGTCTGATCGTGACACGCGTTTTAATGCACGGTATTGGAGGAGTTTCCAGGAAGCCATGGGAACAGATCTAAATTTTAGCACTGCATTTCATCCCCAGACGGATGGACAATCTGAAAGAGTCATTCAGATTCTGGAGGATATGCTTCGTGCTTGTATTCTGGAATTCGGTGGGAACTGGAAGAAATACCTGCATCTTGCTGAGTTTGCGTACAACAACAGCTATCAGGCCAGCATTGGAATGGCACCATTTGAAGCTCTGTATGGTCATCCTTGTAGGTCACCTGTGTGTTGGTTGGAACCAGAGGATCGACTGAGCACTGGGCCGGAAATCATTCAAGAGAATAATGAGAAGATAGCTGTGATTCGGGAACGACTGTTGATAGCTCAAAGTCGTCAGAAGAGTTATGCTGACAGAAGGCGTAGGCCTTTGGAATTCCAAGAAGGCGACTTTGTTCTGTTGAAGGTTTCCCCACGTAAGGGAGTTACTCGGTTTGGTGTGAAAGGGAAGCTTGCGCCAAGGTATATTGGACCATTCCTGATCGTGCAGCGAGTCGGTGTTGCGGCGTATCGTCTTGCCCGGCCGCCTGAATTATCTCATGTGCATGACGTGTTCCGTGTCTCCATGCTTCAGAAATGTCAACCTGATCCGGAAGCAGTAGTGCAGTGGTTTGACGTTCCGATATAGTATGACGCATCATACGAGGAGGCACCAGTTCAGATTCTTGACCGAAAAATAAAGAATCTGCGTCATCGTGAGATCCCATTAGTGAAAGTGTTATGGCAGCACCATGGAGTTGAGGAAGCGACATGGGAGCTTGAAACGACGATGCAGGAACGTTATCCGCATCTGTTTGCACTTTGAGGTGAGCTTTAATTTC
>NW_010360010.1:343198-353371 GCF_000414095.1 Morus notabilis | reverse complement strand
TCTCTCTCTCTCTCTCTCTCTCTCTCTCTCTCACTTCCGCGCTCTCTCTCTCTCTCCCTCTCTCTCTCTCATTTGTGTCTCAAATCAAAACCGGATTCAAACCAAGAGTGATTTCAAAGAGTTTTCAACGTCAAGAGAAGGATTCGAGGTAAGATTACTGAAAGAACCTCTCTTGAATCTATGTTTTTCGGATTTCAAAACTTATTTTCGGTTCAAACCGGATTTTGATGGATTTTGAGTAAAACTAGGGTAGAAATTGGAGATCTTGGGTTCTTTGGACTTGTTTTAGTACCTAGAACCTGGATCTAGTGGTTGTCCCTTGAGATTTTATGAATTGGGACTGGATTTATAGGTTTTTGAACTGATTTCTGCGAGTTTTCACGAACTGACGTTCTCCACCGGTCGACTGCATCGGTCGACCGGATCTTGCTATGGCCACCAGCCGACCGGTCCGGTCGACCGGATGCACACCACCAGCCGACCGGTGGTGATGCACTTCTCTGTCACCGGTCAACCGGTGTACACGGGGTTTTACCCTGTTTGGCCTGAAATTGTTGTTTTGACCCCTGTTTTCGGGGAAAACCCAATAGCTTCATTTGGGGCTTGGGATGAAAGGCTTAGCATCTTTAATCCTTATTTGCGATTGAAAACCCTTGGAATTGATTATTGAAACATGAAATTTGATTAGGGCACACTAATAGGAAATCTTGGTATATGATTGAGATTGGATTACTTTAGGACTGAGAATTGATCCTAAAGTGTCGTTTTGTATCAGTGCTCGCTGTGGATTCAGACCGAAGGAGCTTGAGGAAGCAGAAGCCGGAAAAGGGCAACGCTAGTCCCAGGTTGGATTGTGCGAGGTAGGATTTCTATTCCTTTTCCTTGTGAGCCTGTTTTCAAAAAGGATTTTGGCCTTGAAAGTGTTTTAAGGAAAGGGATTGGTTGCGAAAGAAAAATGTTTAAAAACCATGCATGGGGCCCGCGGCTTGAGTAGTTCGTGGGGGCATATGAACGATTTCATAATGTTAAATGGATGATTTCTTAAGATAAGAGGTCTTGTGAACTGGTAATAGAGTCTATTGCTGTAAGCCTAGATAGGATGCGGAGAGTGCATCCTCGGGGGCAGAACCCGAAACCGGTCCGGGTAGGCGAGGCACTTGGTGAGGTGAGTAATTTGTACTAATTACTTGCTGAAGCCTGTAATATGGTTATTTTCAGTTATATTTCCTTTGAGAAAAAGGATGTGAGGTTCCGGCTGTTCTGTCGGGACTGAATGTCTTGTTTACTTGCTTATTCATTTATTTATTCATTTATTTTAAATATTTCAAATTATATCCTACTGGGCCTTTCGCTCACGTTTTATGTTTCAAATGTTTAAAACCCCTCCCAGGAGACTCTAGGAGCGGGGCACAGTAGCGGGAGTAGCTGAGTGGTGCTACGGAACGATCAAGTGAGGATTGTGTTCATCCTCTGACATAAAGTGTAAGGAATATGTAAGAATTTATAATAAATGACATTTGGATTTACTAGACTGTGGATGATGTCTGTTGTAATTGATTATTTACATGTGCATGTACGTACGATACTGTATGTCCTGTGGGGTGGAGCCCTGTGTGTCAGAGGCTCCTGGATTATGTCGTTTATTTATATTTTAATGCAGTTAAGTGTGGGACCCGGTTGGGAATCTGCTTTATTAATCTCAAATCGAGTTCCACGTCACCCACCCCGTTTGGGGGGCGTGACACCTACACACGGTGTGGTTCCCAATGATTGCCTCTACCACCGAGGCATCATTGTGGGGGAAATAGACCCCGTTGGCATCCTCTTCTGTGAATGCCATGTCAATGCTGTTAAACTTTCCTACCTTTGTAGTGGGGAGCGCCCAAAATCTCTCCTGGTATACCCCTGGCCTCGTGGGCATAACTTTTCTAGGATTTCCTTGAGTCCCTCCCGAGGTACGGCCCTCCGTGTATGGTCTTTATGACGCCGACTGGCTCACGATCTTCGCCTTACCAATTCTCCTTTCGACGTCGATCGTCATTTTTGGGACCATGATCTTGCCATTCTGTTTTGAATTCTTCCAGCCTCCCCTCACAGATCAACCTTTCAATCTCATCCCTCAAGTCGGCGCGGTCATTTGTATTGTGGCTGACGTCACCATGGAACTGACAATACTTGCTCTGATTCCTTCGGTTTGGGTCTGACTTCATTGGTTCTGGTCGGCGTAATAAGTTGCCTCGTTCAACCTGGTTAAATACTTCCTCGGCGCCCACAGTAAGCTCATGGTAGGAGTCATACCTTTGGATAGGCGAGGCCTTCGATGCTCCTCTTGCCTTGGCTTCTTCGTTTCCAGAGGGTTTGGCGCCGGTGTTGTTTGCTTGTCTCCATTCCCCTCGACTCACCATTTTTGGCTATCTTGCTTTTCGGAGGTCGACCCCTCAGCTCCTTTGTTTTTGTTCGATTTGTGTTCGGGGTCATTTACGTCAGCTTCCTCGGCGTTGATGTAGCCCTGCGCCTACGCCAAGAATTCCTTATAGGTTGCTGGGGGCTTCCAATTGAGGTCACGTTTAAACACCGTGGTCTTTTTCATACTAGACAGGGCCCCCATCAGGGCCTCTCGGTCCGTCATATATGTGGTGGCTGCGACGGCTTCTCCGTACCTCGCGAGCCATTCCTTTAATGACTCGTTTGGTCTCTAGTATACCATTGTTAAGTTCTGTTTTGGCAGGATATACTTTTTTACCCCAATAAACTGGAGGGAAAAGGCTTCCTTCAGCTCCTCCCAGTTGGAGATGGACTCGGGTTTGAGTGTCCGGAACCATCTTCTGGCGGAGTCCGTCAAGTGGTTCCAGAACGCTTAGCACATTATTTCCTCCGCATATCCGTGCAGAAGCATGTGCCCCGTGTACATTTCCAGGTGATCGTCAAGATCCCCTCTGTCGTCGTATGGTGGGATCGTCGGGGACTTGTATTTGTCAGGTAAGGGCGGCACCATGAGCTCTGCGGTAAAAGGATGGCCGTGCGTCCGGCTTGGAGTGATGTCGACGTTGACCACCTCTACCACCTGTCCCAGATTTTTTTGTAGGTGGCTCACCTGGCTCTTGACGTCTTTCTTTAAGCCGGTGACGTCACCTGTGAACTTTTCTTCTAGGCTCGTCACACGCTCCATAATAGCTTTAGCCTCTTCCGTAGAGATTGCTGAGTTGGCTCCTTTTGAGGCTCCTACCTTCTTCGTGTTCAGCTTATCCCTCAGGTCTCCGCCTTCCTGCACCGACCCCGAATCCCCTGAGATGTTTTTTCCCGGGTTCCGAGGGGGCGCCTCAAGGTTGTTCAGGCCATCGAGTGCTCTTCTCTCCAGGGCTCGTCGCCTGGTGGCCCTTTGTCGACTACCAAGGGACTTGGTCGATCGAGGTCTTTGGATGTCCCCCCTGGCATTTTCACTGTCCCCGATCCCTTCCAGGGCACCTTGGCAGTTACCAGAATTCTGGCTCCCAGCCAGGGCAACTCCTGGTGGTCTCAGGGAATCTTCCAAGGGAGGCATAGAGTTTCTTCCTTCTAACCACTCGACAACGGTCATTAGTCCCCAAACTAAATTGGTCAGAGTGCTCACTTGGGCCTGCAACTATACTGGGTCAAGCTGCGGTGTGCCTGCGGGTGGAGCTTCATCCCTCACCAGGGGTTGTTTCCCCCGGTCGGGCTAATTCCTCCCAGCCCCACTATTGGTCGGATTTTCCTCCGTTTGACTGGTCGGATTTGAAGCACCATTTTTCTTTCGTGGAGCCATGGTCGTTTGTTGTCCGGGGTTGAACATGTGAACCAAAGATTTTGGGTTCGGTCCCCAGTGGAGTTGCCAATTGTTGACAGTCAAACTTCGTCAACAAAATAGTGCCGGATTACCCCGCGGTAGCCTGCTTGGTTACCGGTTCAGAACTTGTGTTTTAACTAAATATGCTAGTGTGTGGGTGGATTACCGAATGAAATATTGTGACCTTTGCAAAAATAAGAACACACTGTGATTTTATAGTGGTTCACCCTTGTAGAAAAGAGGCTACATCCACTATATTATATTTCACTTGTTTGGCTCTTTATAGATTACATAAGAAAATGGAGATCCAACCCCCTCTCTCGGAGGTTTTTTCCTATTTATAGCTGAGGAGCTCTTTCCTTCGCACTCCTCCTACCGTGGGCTGCTCTTTGGGCTTCTTTGGCGGTTCCCAAGTGGCCCATCCACTCGAGTGGGCTACCATCTCACATGTCCAATCTGTAGCCTGGCCCCCCCCCCCCCCCCCATTACGGCTCTGTAGATCCTCTGTAATGCGGATTGATCTATTCTAGGTGGTTTAGGGGGCTTGTAATCATTCCCTGTGCAACTGGCCTTCTCCAACCCCAGACGTCACCTTGGGATTCCAACGTGTCACCTCAAGGCTCTTTCTCGGGGTGTGGGTCCGGTTGTTCGCGCCTTAGCCTCTGCGCTTACGCTATAAGACGCCGATCCTATCGTGGCACTTGGCATATCCCAAACCGAGCACATGGAATCGATGGTATATCCTTCATGCGCTCGGCTCTCGTATCATGTAGAGGGAAAAAATCTTTGGAAGCGTCGAGGGTTACGTGACGTGATAGGCATTGGGCCACGTGGGGCCTTGTCGTTGTCTGACGTGTCTTGTGTGAATTTTCCCACACAACAATAACATTTCAGGCTTTCAGCCTAGAGACAACTTTCGTTTTTTCCTTTTTTTTTTATTTGGGTTTTTTTTTTGCATAAAGTCCCTTAAACTTCGTGTGTTTGGCAGATTAATCTTAAAACTAAAATTTTTACAATTGACTCCCCAAATTTTGAATTGTGTTGCTCCGTTGCTCATTTTGATGATATCTGTTAAGAAAAAAATTAAAAAAATATATAAAAATATTGCTGCTTGTAGGACATCTGCATTTCTTGAAGTTGCAAATCTAGAGTCATCAATCCTTAAATAAATAAATAAAAAGGAACAGTTTTTGTAATCTATGTTTGAGTTTCTTCTTTGTGAGAACAAAACCTAGAACATGGCAAGTATCCAATACACTAGGCAAAATTTTCACAATTATTTGAATTTCTTGAACAATATAGCCGCTGAAATATTATCTCACATTCCAGTGTCTTCCAATTACAAACACTGAGATCCATTGAGTATATGAATTTTCAATTAATATATTTTAAACATAAAAAAGTAAAATATTTCAAGTGGGATTATGAGGAGAGATTATTATCTCAATTCTTTTGCACGGGATGTTGCACTTAGGTCGCTATATTGTTTTCCTCACATTTTTAGTCCTCAATGTTACTAGTTTGTAGCACTTTAGTCCTTTTTATCTATCTGTATCCTGTATTGCCATTAAGTCATCACGTGCACTGCTTGGCACAAACACTAGCAAAGGGCAATCCAATAAAAACAAATGGCTTTTTTACACTAGTAATCACTAACTTTTCATCCATGTCACAAATTGGTCCTCAACTTTTTTCCTTGACATTTAAATCCCCAATGCCCCATGTTGTTGCAATCCCGTGGGAATTGGGAACTCTCACCCAATTCTTATCTCATCTAACAAGCATGACCAATTAGTAGTTACACATGTGATGGGAACACTTGTTTGCAATGCAAGTTAAGTTTGATAAAAACATTGATGGTTGACAAGTTTCACTAGCCTTTTAAATTTCCATTTATTGCTTTATTTGTGCTCTTCAAAATATGGAGATTCTCTTTTTGCCCATGAACTTGATTTGTGATTTCTACCAACATTGAGATCAGAAAATTTAGAAAATTGATTTGTGATTCTCTTTTTGTTCCTTTCCAATTTTTCTTTTCAAACACTAAAGAATTTTAATAAATGAAATTGCATATGAGTTTGTGGGGTGTTAGTGGGTTGTGTTCGTGTCAACCCGTTTATTAATCGTGTCAGAAAATATCAACTTAAACACGACTCGCTTATTAAACATGTCAAAAATGTCAACCCAAACACGACACATTTATTAATCGTGTTAGGCAACCCACATAACCTGTTTAAAGTAATATATTAAATAAATAAATAATATAATAATGACTTATTTAACAAGATCATGACATGTTTAACACGTTTATTAGTCCATTTATCTTTTTCTAAGAAAAATAAATGAATTTTACCTACAAATATTAAAATTCATATTATTTGTATTTAATATGTCATATAAACTTTCATATTATATCACATATCATTAGATTGTAGATGACACATATAGTTAATCGTGTCAATTCGTGTCACTTCGTGTTAGGAGGTTAATCCTAACCAAAACCATTTATTAATCCTGTCAACCTAAGTATGATATCCAAACCCATTTATAGTAAACTCAAACTCAAACTCATTAACTTTGTACGAATTTCTAATCGTGATTCGTGCCATGACCCAAATTGCCACAGTACGATAAAGCATAAAAATCAAAGTGGGAAATTGTTCTTTATTCACCTAATTAATTTGTGCACTTTTCAGGTTTTTATATCATATTTGTTAGCTCCTTCTCACGTAATAAATATATGATCTATCCTAAAGAAAAAGAACGAAAAAAAGAAAAAAAAAATAGAGGGGTCAGAAAGGAGCGGGTCATAATTTAATTTTGTTTAATGGGATTTTCTTCGGTAGGCTTCTCTACAAGTAGTACTAATTTTTTACCATTAAATTTGGTCAAAATCACACCAGAATAAAAAAATATATACAGAATAAATAGTTACATATCTAACAGTTGAAGAGTAAAAAACTATCAATAGTTTATTTTTTCTAATCCTAAAAAAAACCTCCCCTAATGGGTTTTCTTGTGGATCACGGGTTATCAAAATTCTTGAGACGATGAGTTAGCAAATATTACTATTGTTTACGTAGCATGTAAATCATTAAGCTAATATCATACAAGTTTGTCCAAGCAAATGTATAGTAACAGAATTATTATTGTTCAATATACTGGTTAAAACATGCGCTACGTGCATGAGTATTGAGTATGTTATATTTTTTAGACACATAAATTTAGAGAAAAGAAATATTAACAACAACAAAAAAATATTTAGGTATGCATATATTTAAAATTATTCAAATGAGAGCGTATTAAGGAGATAAAGTTTGATAAGGCACAATTAGAAAATAAAAGATCTAAAATGAACAAAAAAGCAAAATGATCAAAATGCACGTTTTAAATTAGGCAAATGTGTTTCAATAAGTCATGATTATAAACATAAGATCTTTTTTATAAATGGACAAATGAAACATTCTATATGTTGCATTCTATGTTTCGTCTGTCCCTATTCAAAAACTCATTCACACCTAGTGAATGAAATTTTAAAAAAAAATTACTACTAAAGGCAATAGATAGGAAATAGTGCGGGAAAATAAAAAAATAGGTAGGAAAAAAAAGGGAGAACAAAAACATAAAAAAAAGTCTAAAAATTAAAAAAAGAGAAAGAAAAATGGAGAGAATAAAAAAATAAAAAAATTTAAAAAAATGGAGGTCAACATGTGGCCTCTATAGAGGCCAACACAGCATCCTTAGAAGCCAACTCTTTGACTTTTTAAGTATATACAAGTTTAGAGCACGCTTTGCACATGTGATTTATTTAAAATAACAATTTTACACATTATTTTTTTTAAAAGGAAAGAAAGAAAGAAAAAAAAAAGAACATTAATAAAAAAACAAAGATAAAAGCGGGAAAAAATCTGCAGCAAAAGACATAGGAGAAAAATTTACGAACAATTTAATAAGTTTTATAAATGATTTATTTATAAAAAATTTATAAACAAAAAAGTATTAAACAATTTATAAATCATTTATTTTTTTAACGGGTTCTCAATTTTTTTATTTTCATTTTAGAAACACTTTATTTAATTTTTTTTCTTTTTTCAATGAATGCTATGCTCATACATGTTCACTTATATCAATGCGTTTTAAAATAATTCTATTTAGTTTTGTTTACTAAAGTGTGATTTTATTTTAGTGTGATTTTAATTTTTTTGAATTATTTATAGCAATTTTATCATAAAAGTTTCAAAAATTCGGGACAAAACATTGTTAAAACGGATAAAATCGAACCACAAATAACTCTAAAATAAATAAACAAGATAATCATAATACAAAAATAATAAAAAATATTTTTTTGGTATAAATCACATTCTCCCTCTCTCACACGTGAGACCCACACCCTTGAGCCGGTAATATATGTTACGACAAGACAACACGACTAAAAAATAACCTGAATTTCACAGGTTAGGGTTGAGAAAAAGAAGTTCATGTCAGAATTAGGTCAACCTAAAATTGACACGAAAAACACAGGTCAATTTCAGGTTAGATCCGCCCAACCCAAACACGACACGAAACTCGTAAAAAACTAAAAAATATATATTTTTCATTACATATTTTAAATTTTATTATGAACTTGTGATATCATGATAGTTATACTCAAAATCTTATCTATTATTTGCTTATTTTGATGGATGTTATTGTATTTTAGTGTGTTATGAATTTTAAGTTATTTCTAATATGTAAAAAACTAAAGCAAAGTATATAATTTTCGTGTCAATTTCGGATTCACGGGTCAATTTCGTGTCGTGTCGTGTCGTGTCAACTCGTAAAGTGGTCGTGTTGTGTTCGTATTGCAGTTTATTAAAAAATTTTGTGTCACGAGTCGTGTTTGGGTTGACTGCAAATTTAGGAAGAAACGATCAAAACACAATGTAAACATGACACGTGACGCGAATTGCCACCCATACCACGCCCCTCTCTCTCTCTCTTTTCTCACGCGGGATCTACCACTCATCTGTTGGTTTTCGAATCGCCCTCGGATGAGGATAGGGGATCAAGTATAATACAAGTTTTCATAAAACTTTTGAGATACTCTATAGATTATATTAATTTATGCACGAATAAATTAATCACATTAATTTATTTATTAAGAACTCAATTAGTAATAATATCTGGCGGTCGATTAGGATGATAATTTGGGTTCTTTGACCTCGAACAATCCTTGCTCTAAAGCCTTGTGTTTTGAAAACATATGTCTTCCACGTCAATTCCTATAATCCACGGAGACATGTGTGTGGGCACACCTGAGACAAAACGGGTTAGAATAAACACTTGAATTTCCACAAACACCAACGTAGGTGCCCCTTTTAGGGCCCGTAGGTCCCCTCCTTAGGGCCTGTAGGTCCCGCCCTTAGGGCCGTAGGTCCCCCCCTTGGCGTCGTAGGTCCCCACCTTGGCGCCAGTAGGTCCCCCCCTTGGGCTCTAAGGTCCCTCCCTCGGGGCCCGTAGGTCCCCCCTCGGGGACCGTAGGTTCCCCCTTTGGGGTCCGTAGGCCCTAAGTAGGGGACCTACGGCCTAAAGAAGGGGACCTACAGCCCCAAGGGGGGACCTACGGCCCCAAGGGGGGACCTACAGCCCCAAGGGGGGACGTACGACCCAAAGGGGGGGGACCTACGGCCCCAAGGTGCTTGGGGACCTACGGCCACAAGGGGCTTGGGGACCTACGGCCCCAAGGGGGGGACCTACGGCCTCAAGGGGGGACCTATAGTCCCCAATGGGGGACCTGCGACCCAAAGAGGGGGACCTACTGGCCCCAAGTGGGGACCTACGGCCCCAAGGGGGGGCGTAGGCCCAAAGGGCAGACCTACGGCCCCAAGGGGAGACCTACGGCCCCAAAGGGGGGGACCTACAGACCCTAAGGGGGGACCTACAGCCCCAAGGGGGGACCTACAGGCCCCAAAGGTGGGACCTACAGGCCCTAAGGGTGAGACCTACAGTCCTAAGGGGGGAATCTACAGGCCCGAATGGGGGGACCTACGGCCCTAAAGGGGGGACCTGTAGCCTCAATGGGGGAACTATAGGCCCCAATGGGGGGACCGACGACCCCAAAGGGGGGACCTACGACCCCAAGGGGGACCTACGGCCCCAAGGGGGGCACTTACGGCCCTAGGGGGACCAAGGTCCCCAAGGGGGGCACCTACTGCCCCAATGGGGAGACCTACAAGCCCCAAGGGGGGGACCTACGGCCTGAAGGGGGGTCCTATGGCCCCAAGGGGGGACCTACAGCCCCAAAGGGGGAACTACATACAGCCCCAAAGGGGGACCTACAGGCCCCAAGAAGGGAGCCTACGGGCCCGGGGGGGGGGGGGGCGGCGCCC
>NW_010360010.1:341832-343053 GCF_000414095.1 Morus notabilis | reverse complement strand
GGGGGGGGCGGCGGGCGCGGGGGGGGGGGGGGGCTACGACTCCAAGGGGGGACCTACAGCCCCTAGGGGGGACGTACGACCCCAAGGTGGGGACCTACAGCCCCAAGGGGGGACCTATAGGCCCCAAGGGGGGGACCTACGGCCCCAAGAGGGGAGCCTACGAGCCCAAAGGGGGGGGTCCTATGGCTCCAAAGGGGGACCTACGGCCTCAAAGGGGGGGACCTGCAGCCCCAATGGGGGAACTACAGGCCCCAAGGGGGGGACCTACGGCCCCAAGGAGGGCACTAACGGCCCCAAGGGGGGACCTACATCCTCAAGGAGTGGAACTACGGCCCCAAAGGGGGTCCTACGGCCCCAAGGGGGGACCTACAGCCCTAAGGGCGGAACTACAGGCCCCAAGGGAGGGACCTACAGGCCCCAAGAGGGGAGCCTACGGGCCCAAGGGGGGGTGGCTACGACCCCCAAGGGGGGAACTACAAGCCCCAAGGGGGGGACCTACGGCCCCAAGGGGGGACCTACGACCCCAAGGGGGGGCCTCCGGCGTCAAGGGGGAAGCGGACCTACGGCCCCAAGACGGGGGCCTACGACCCTAAGGGGGGACCTACAGCCCAAAGGGGGGAATTACAGGCCCCAATGGGGGACCTAGGGCCTACGGCCCCAAGAGGGGAGCCTATAGCCCCAAGGGGGGGATCTACGGCCCCAAGGGGGGGCCTATAGCCCCAAGGGGGGGAGCTATAGGCCCGAAGGGTGGGCCCTACAGCGCCAATGGAGGGACCTACAGACCCCAAGGCAGGGACCTACGGCCCGAAGGGGGGGACCTACGGCCCAAACAAAGAGACCTACGGCCCCACGGGGGGGACCTTCGGGGGTGACGGGGAGGCTACGGCCTCAGGGGGGGACCTACAGGCCCCAAGGGTGGGACTACAGTCCCAAGGGTGGACCTTCAGGCCCGAAGGGGGGGACCTACGGCCCTAAGCGGGGGACCTACGACCACAGGGGAGGCCTACGGCCCCAATGGGGGGCACTTATGGCCCCAAAGGGTGGACCTATGGCCCTAAGGGGGAACCTACGGCCCCAAGGGGGGGACCTTCTACCCTAAGGGGGGACCTACAACCTAAAGGGGGGGACCTACGGCCGCAAGGGGGTTCTACGGCCCCAAGGGGGGACCTACAGCCCCACGGGGGGAACTACAAGCCCCAAGGGGGGGACCTAGGGCCCCAA
>NW_010360010.1:340868-341738 GCF_000414095.1 Morus notabilis | reverse complement strand
GGGCTACGGCCCCAAGGGGGGGAGCTATACGCCCGAAGGATGGGCCCTACTGCCCAAGGGGGGGACCTACAGGCCCCAAGGGAGGGACTTGCGGCCCGAATGGGAGGACCTACGGCCTGAACGGGGGTACCTGCAGCCCCAAGGGGGGAAATACAAGCCCCAAGGTAGGGGGCCTACCGCTCCAATGGGGGTACCTATGGCGCTAAGGGGGAAGCTATGGCCCTAGGCGGGGCCTACAGGCTTCAAATGGGGGCCTCACGGCCCCGAGGGGGGGACCTACGGCCCCAAGGGGGGGACTTACGTCCCCAAGGGGGGACCTACAATCTCAAGGGGCGACCTATAGGCCCCATGGGGCGGACTAAGGGTCCCAAGGTGGGGACCTACGGCCCCAAGGCGGGGGGGTTCCTGCGGCCCCAAGGGGGAGACCTACGGCCCCAAGGGGGGGCTCTACAGGGCCCAAGGTGGGAACCTACAACTCTAAGGGGGGGACCTACCAGCCCCAAGGGGGGACCTATAGCCCCAAGGGGGGGACATATTGGCCCCAAGGGGGGACCTATAGCCCTAAGGGGGGACCTACAGGCCCCAAGGGGGGAGCTACGGCCCTAAGGGGGGACTTACAGGCACCAAGGGGGAACCTACAACCCCAAGGGAGGACCTATAGCCCTAAGGGGAGACCTACAGGCCCCAAGGGTGGGCCCTACAGCCTTAAGGGGGGACCTACAGTCCCGAAGGGGAGACCTATTGTTAGCGTTTATGCCCTTAGGAATAAATGTAACAATATTCTTTGAGATATTTTGACTATTAATAAAGATTTGTTTATTTTATATATCTATGAATTGTCCTATTTATGTTCATAATAGTTGAATGTAT
>NW_010360010.1:338933-339979 GCF_000414095.1 Morus notabilis | reverse complement strand
ATTTTTCTGATGGTATGATAATGGAACATAAGATAAATGTAATCGGGAAGGTAAAACGGAACTTGACCTCAAGTCAATTATGGATATCCTATGGGGATGATGCACTAATATATTGAGTCATGGACTAGAGCTAATCAGAGCTTTGTAAATACGCTATATAAATTGAGAGTGCAGCTCTAGGCTTTTAGTGGAATAGCGCTAGAGTTTTATAATCATGAGACGGACTTGTTGGTTTACAAGTAGCGTTGTGATTATAGGAGCTTGATTTATATATGTCCATTGGGTCCCTTTGCTAGCTCACATAATTTCCTGTAACGATACGGTGTATTTCCTACACATTGGTAACTTGTGTTATTTCCGTAACGAGAGGTTCAAAGTTAATTCATGGGTGAATTAATTGATAAATTAATTCTAGATAAATTGGTTGAATTATTGTTTTAAGAGTTGTTTAATATGGGAAGACTATTATATGACTGTTTTGATCAGGCAATTTCTCTATTGGGTTGGTTGAATCAAAACTAAGGCTCTATGCAAGTTTCCCGTATTGAAAAACTAAGAAAAATAACTTTCGTCAGTGCAGACAGGTCGACCGGTTGGGTAGACCGGTCACAGGTCAACCGGTCCGGTCGACCGGTTAGTGAAGACAGGTCGACCGGTGAGTTATAATGTCTCTGTCACCGGTCGACCGGTTGTAACGTAAAATGCATGCTGACGTGGGAAAATCGACTCTGGATGCGATTAGAACTTTGGGAAACCTAATTGTTACGGAAGTATGACTTCCAAAACACTATAAATAGCCTATTAAGTCACATTACTCATAAGATCACTTGAGAGACTTTTTTGGAGGCTATTGATAAAAGATTCCTGAGAGGAAAAATTGTTTAGTTCTCAAGAAAATTTTTTTCTTTGGCTCTCTTGTGATTGGAAGGAGATCAAGAATACCTATAGGAGATTAAATGACGTATGCCCACCCGCACACCGATTGTGGAAACGAGAATAGCAAAGAAGACCAGTTGGTTGAGGCTCTTCCGGTTGCTGTTTGGAAC
>NW_010360010.1:337141-338691 GCF_000414095.1 Morus notabilis | reverse complement strand
TTTTATTTTCTTTATTAGAAATTTTGTAAACCGGAAAACAGTATAGGAATTTTTATGTAAAAATTCTTGGAGGAGATTTATCAAGGATTTTGAAGATGGATCTTAAAGATGAAGGATATGCAGGTATCTAATTTTCCTTGGTTTATAAAATTATTTTGTGTTTTTTGAATAAATTGAAAAACTGCTTTGATTTCTGAAAATTTGGGTTACTGTCGCACAAGCACCGGTCGACCGCACCGGTCGACCGGTTAGTGTAAGGTGGTCGACTGGTTGAGTATAACTGCTCTGTCACCGGTCGACCGGACCTAACGTGACAGTATACGATTTTGCAGTTTTTTGAGATTTTTTCAAGAAAACATGAAAAATAATTTTATGATAACCAGAATTTGATCGTGATGAAGAATTCAAGGACAACCGGGAAGATTCAAGATGAAGAATCGATATATGTTTCGATTATTCTTAGTAATCTTTATTTTTTCTTTTCTCTAGGATGGAACCATAATATTACGGTTATTATTATTATTATGCTTGTTGCCTAGCTTAATTGCTTTGTATGATTGCATATAATATGATTTGCTATATATGTGATAACATGACATGTAGAATAGGGAGTGCCGCTCATTAAAATTGTTCATGCATATTTCTTAATATAAAACCTTGTTTTTTCCAAAAGATTGAGTGGGTGAGGGTTTTTTTTTTTTTTTTTGAAGAAAAGACCCATGGCCTCCATTGTTGGTCTGCAGGTAACACATGGTGATACCGACCCCTAGGAAGGGATTCATTATGTACCGGTGTGGATCTCCGAGTGGATAATTTATTTGAGCATATTTTATGTTTGTACACCCCTAGGTGACAATTGTAAAATATGGATCAAATAGTTGAAACGATGGTTATACACTCAAGATTAATTTAATTACTAATCTCCCCTAGGAGCTCTGCTAATTAAATTAATGGCCAAAGAAAATGATTATCAATATATGCTGGACAAAGATTGATTCATATGGTATATATTGATCGGAGGGGATCCGTGTTCCAAATTAAATTTTGCATGATCTCCCCTAGGAGACTTACAAAATTTTGAGTTTGGAATTATCGTTGTGAGGTTGTGATTTTTTCAAGGTTTTGACACACAAACATATTTGTTGCATTATAACATGTATATATGTTTGATTACTAAATGTTTATGCAAGTTTGATTATACTAGATATATGAATGTTTATTGTAGATCAAAATGTCTTCTAGCGCATTATCGTCGATACTTAATAAACACAATTTAACTGGCAAGAATTTTACCGATTGGAAAAGGAACCTAAAGATCGTCCTAACCTTTAAGAAATTGAATTTCGCACTGAATACACATTGTCCTCCAGAGCCACCTGTTGATGCTCCTAATGAGGTTTTCGTAGCGTATCAATGCTGGAAGGACTCTGACGATATGACTCGCTGTTATTGATGGCGAGCATGTCCAACTGTGCTACAAGCACAACATGAAGATTACATAACGGCTCGTCAGATTATGGATAATCTTGAGGACATGTTCGGTGGCCAAG
>NW_010360010.1:323779-325202 GCF_000414095.1 Morus notabilis | reverse complement strand
GGGACGCGCTGGGGTGCACAGGGGCGCGCTGGGGAGCGCTGGGGCACGCTGGGCCGCGCGCTGGGGTGCGCGATTTTGCTGATTTCTTGAAAATTTTTGGGCAATTTTTTGGGTTTCTTTGAAGGCTTCAAACTTGATCTTCAAGGCCTCCTTTTTTATTCAAAAATGGGACGCGCTGGGGTGCACAGGGGCGCGCTGGGGAGCGCTGGGGCACGCTGGGCCGCGCGCTGGGGTGCGCGATTTTGCTGATTTCTTGAAAATTTTTGGGCAATTTTTTGGGTTTCTTTGAAGGCTTCAAACTTGATCTTCAAGGCCTCCTTTTTTATTCAAAAATCAAAAACCCTAATTCGACCCAAAACCTAGAATTACAATAATTCTAATCCTAAATAAAATTATAAATAATTTAATCAATGAATAAATATAACCGATCCATGAAACCATATAATTAACGACCAAATCCACCATCCATACATTCATCAACATGAATTAAAATAAACATCCATAAATGCAAGTGCCTACCCATCACATACATACATAATTAAATATCACATATTTAATATATCAATTCTGATTATCAAATAATCGAAGCATAAATTAATATCGTCTATAGACCGCTCTGATACCAATTGCTGGTTCCCGAATCAAATTCGGGTGCGGAAGCGTGGGGATGGAAAATAGCGGATCGTGCATAACAAAAATTTTCATAAAACTTTTGACATACTCTATAGATTATATTAATTTATGCTCGAATAAATTAATCACATTAATTTACATCATTCAAGGATCAACCGAAAAATACCTGGAAGCCGACTCGGATGATAACTTGAATTTCTTTGACCACGAACAGTCCTTGCTCCAAGCTTTGTGTTTAGAATACCAAAGTCTTCCACGTCAATTCCTTGATTCCACGTAGACGTGTGTGTGGGCACACGTGAGACAAAACAGGTTTCTTAAACACTCAAATTTCCACAAACACCAACGCATGCACGATGTGGAATTTTTGGAGAAAAATATTTTGCTCTCTTATTCCTCTATGAGAAATTCGGCCACACTTAAAAACTAGGGCTGAAAAATTGTTAAAAAATTGTCTCTACAATTTTCTATCTTTCTCATATTTAAAGAGAAGAAGTCAAACTTCAAAATAGAATCAAATCCTTATCTAAAAATCCCTTCCCCTTATCCACTTAATGGCCGGCCACCCTCCTAGGGTTTATCCCTATGTGTGGCGCCAAGCTCAGATAGGGAAGGAAGAGATTTTATCCTTTATCTAGTAGTCCAATTTTAATTCAGATTCAAATTCGAATTTAAGTCAAACTTAAATTAATTTGAATTCTAAATTGAACAACTTATCAAATAAGTTTAAATGGATAAATCTAGATGTGTTCAAATTCAAATTTAAATAATCACATTATTTAAATAATAA
>NW_010360010.1:317069-322962 GCF_000414095.1 Morus notabilis | reverse complement strand
ATAAATCCATAAATAGGAGTTTGTTAAGAACTCAGGATTAAGATCATCTTATATATGACCATCAGTAGACTCAATTAGAATTTCT
This sequence comes from Morus notabilis, assembly GCF_000414095.1. Classification (NCBI taxonomy): domain Eukaryota; kingdom Viridiplantae; phylum Streptophyta; class Magnoliopsida; order Rosales; family Moraceae; genus Morus; species Morus notabilis. The sequence continues at coordinate 322,877 of NW_010360010.1, read as the reverse complement.
ATGCTTAACGGAAATTATTAGAAATTCATATTGTGTCTGCGTCCATGTTCCACATAATCTCATTATGCGAAATACACTCATTCAATATCTCGCCATATTAACAGTGCGGATAACACCGTTCCATTCTAAATGGGAATGACATGTATTAATAATGTTTCATGTTTAAGGTTACATAAATAATCAATGAATTTTATTTGATATTCATAAAATATTCATAAATATATGCACATAAAATGATGAATAAACTATTTTATTAAATAAATAATAAATATCATTTTACATCTCATGCTTTTATGACACTATTCCCAACACTTATGGCCCAAGGGGGGGACTTACGGCCCCAAGGGGGGACCTACGGCCCAAAGGGGGGACCTACGGCCCCAGGGGGGTCCTACACCCCCAGGGAGGACCTACACCCCCAAAGGGGGACCTACGAAAAATATTTTTCCTCTCATTCTATAGAGAAATTCGGCGACTCTTAAAAAAAAAGGTCAAAAATTGTGTCTCACAATTTTCTATCATTCTCTTGTTTATAGAGTAAAAGTTAAACTTCTAGAAGGAATCCAATCTCTATCTCCAAGATAAAGCTTGTTAATTATCTCCTATTTGAATTTGGAACAAAATCTCCTCTTCTATTTTTTCCATCATGGCCGGCCACCTATTATGGAGATAATCCTTGTGTTGCACCAAGTACAGATAGGGAAGGAAGAGAAAATCATCATTTATCCTACATTCCAATTTTGACTCAAATTCAAATTCCAATTTAAATCAAACTTAAATTAATTTGAATTCTAAGTTGAACAACTTATCAAATAAGTTTAAATGGATAAAACTAGATGTGTTCAAATTCAAATTTAAATAATCACATTATTTAAATAATAATTAATTCTCAATTAATTATTTTCGATTGTTTAATTTTAGAATTTTGTAATTCTAAAATTCTCATTTTGCCCTTTGTGTCTCGTAGAATTACTAGGACGACGCGGGGACTAATGGACCATTAATCCCGAGGTCTAATAAAATTAATAATTAATTAAACACTTTAATTAATTAATTAATTATATTAATTCTAATAGTTACTCCACTATAAACTTAGAATTGCACTCTTAAAATTATAGACATTAATTACTTCTAAATTATGAAGTGTCCATTTGATATAGTCACTGCATATAGATCAATCCTCCATAAATAATTCATAACTAGAGTTAGGTAGAATCCGTTAACCTCTCTAATTATATCTTCATCATTGAGTATCATTGATTCTCTAATGGATAGTGATTCACAAAACACATTCATAAAACAATTATATCTTCATCCTTGAGTACCATTTATTCTCTAATGGATAGTGATTCATAAAAGACATTCATGAACCAGAGTGCTCTAACTAATCCAACTACCGAATCAACACTCAAGAGAGTTATTTATCTGCTTCTTTCTCAAGAAAGAATAAATTTCATCTCGTAGAATAACATTCCCGGCTACCTACTTCATCATGTCTCCAAAATACAAGGAATATGATTCACGGTCTCCGAATCCGTACCGAGTAAATCAAAAGACACAAATCCATAAATAGGAGTTTGTTAAGAACTCAGGATTAAGATCATTCTATATATGACCATCGGTAGACTCAATTATAATTTCTATACTTAATGAAAATTATTAGAAATTCATATTGTGTCTGTGTCCCTGTTCCACATAATCTCATTATGCGAAATACACTCATTCAATATCTCACCATATTAACAATGTGGATAACACCATTCCATTCTAAATGGGAATGACATGTATTAGTAATGTTCTAATTAAAGATTCTGAACTTTAATTAAATTTATTACGAACATCGCTTTTTGGTTATTATCCTTAAACATTATCCTCTTGTATACAACACTGATATACATTGTTTAAGGTCACATAAATAATCACTGAATTTTTATTTGATATTCATAAAATATTCACAAATATATGCACATAGAATGATGAATAAACTCTTTTATTAAATAAATAATAAATATCTTATTACATCTCATGCGTCTAGGACACCATTCCCAACATCGTCTCTCTCTCTCTCTCGGTATACCCCTTCCCCCTCTTGCACGTGGGCCCCTCTGTGATATCCCTTATACTATCTCCTAAAAATCTTACTTAGTATTAACCCTAAGGGTGTGCCACAATAACTAACCTTCACTTTTCGCTTATACATAAATTATGGTATTTCAAAAGTTTTTCTTAAACAAGACTTGGTCAACACACCATTCTTATCAGGTTTTCTAACCACGCTTATAATTACACAGAAATCCAAGGTTTATGAGTTTAATCCCAAAACATATGTATTTACAATTTCAAAATAGTATGTGTGCAGTTTCTTCGGTCCGACTATATGTATAGCGGTCAACGAAGCCACCTCCCATGCTCGCTGCATTCATCACAACATCCTAGATAACCAATGCCAATCAATTCCTACACTCTATGCACATGCACTATGTATCTCTAGGGCCCTCCCGGTACTGCCGACGATTTTTTCACAATCTGGTCACATGCCAATTTTTCAAATCACAATATCAGATTCCCCGTCATCACCCACCTGGCTCAAGGGAACGGCCAGCGTATTCAAATTCACAATTTCACAATATCACAATATAGTCTCTGTCATCACCCACCTGGCTCGAGAGACTTGCGCGGCTCAATCACAATCTCATCTATCACTAAATGAGTCCTTTGAGGACTTGACAGTACCGGCCTATCGTGCATGATATTTCACTCTGAGTACAATACACTTGCACTAGCATGCCTTCACAAAACATATACATTGACAATGCCACAAAAATCATATAATAGCATACTAGACATTCCATAGAAAGTCTACCAAACAAGCTTTACAAGTACTGTAGAGAAATCATACTCTACTTACCTGAGTTGCTTAGCAAAATCAGAGTTCAACTCCTTTCACGTCTCTTGCTCATTTTTCCTCTCTACTGTCAAAAATAGACAAATGAGTTTTTGTTATTTGAAGCTCAACAGCTCAGTTATAGTAATTTGTTGTCTTTACTTATTCAATTTAAAAATCACTTTTTTAACACCTTTCTCATATTTCATTAAGAGATTTATGTTTAATGTTAATATAACCCCCAAGGTTCTAAAGCACAAATTGTTCAACCATAAATCAATTTCTAACTCAAATCTATATTCTTCATAAATTCAATAAATTGGTAGATTCGTTGACATTGACGGGAATATACATAAATTATTATCTAAGTCTCTAAAAATTCCAAAAGCAACTCCATAAGAAAGTAGACACGTAGATCTTTTCAACAAGCTATCATATGTCTAAATCTAAACTCTCTACATATCTCAAAAATAGTTTTCAAGAAATTAAAATTCTGGTTTTTCCCGATTTTAACAGCTTTTCGTAACTTTCTACATGAAACTTCTAATGCACACAACTCGGACTATAAAACTCTAAATGATGTGATTCTAACTCCCACACATCACTAATAATATGTTTTAAATGGTAGTAATGGTCGTTTAGGTGCAGCAATCCTCTTTTAAAAAATAGGGGTCTCAGTTATTTATTTTATCAATTCTTAAAAAGGATAGCTTTAGTGACTGTTACGGGAATAATCATCAAATATTTTACACAGCCCCAAAAATTACAAAATCAGTACCTAATCGAAGTAGACATCTAGGGCTTTCTAAAGAGCTATCAGAAGCTTAGTTTTAAGTCTGTTAAGGTCTCCAAAAACACATTATACCATATCAAAACATGGTTGTTTCAGAATTTTTAGAAATCATGCTTAACTTCAAAAATACAAAACCTGAGTTATAGCTGTCCGTTTAAGGTGATTCTTGTGGCTATACGAAGCTTAAGATGTCTAGTTTATGCTTCTAAAAAATTGCAACTCAAAAACCTCAAGAGAGAATACAATTTTCAACAACTTTGACTCAACTTTGAGGAAGGAAAGAGATTTATAGACTCAACCAACATACTAAGATCTCAAATGAAGACACCATCACCAAATCACAAGTCAAAGGAAAAACATCAGGGAAACATAATATTTTTGGATTAGATAACTAAAAACGAAAAAACTTACCTCAACTTCTTCAAATCTTGAAGAAAAGCACAAAACCTTCAAAGAATCTCCTTAAGTTTGGATTACCCAAGGAAAGTTGAACAAAAGGCCTCTCTTTATCATCTTGATTAAGGCATTTGTTGAGAGAAAGAAAGAGAGAGGGTTGGACAGAGAGAGAGAGAGAGACGAGAAAGAGAGAACGAGATAGAAAAGGAGAGAAAGAATAATGTGAGAGTGAATTTTTTTTTTTAAATGCTTTACTCTTAACGTGTCTAAGAGAGAAAGTTTGGTGGCTTGGCTGAAGCTCCAGCAATGCCACGTGAACGGGCAGCTGGCCTTTTTTTTTTTTTTTTTTTTTCTAAAATTGTAATCTAGCCTCATTATTTTTCAATATTTGTATTTTGACCTTAAATATAAGAATTCTTACAATCTTGCCCTAAAAACCTTGCAATTTAGACCTTGAGCTCCTCTAAAATTTTGAACCCGAAAATTAGGACATTACACCCTCTGCTCCCCCTCTCTCTTTCTTTTCCACGTGGGGGACCCACCACTCTTCCCTCTCTCTCTCCACCAGAGAAAAAAAAAAGAGAAAGTTGTCGTGTCGCTAATTTAGGAAGAAGAAACGGACGAAACGATTCATTCTCTCCCCTAAAAACGCATTCTCCATTATTAAAATGTAAAAGACAGGTATAGATAAACAGTGTTTATAAATATATTCTAATGGCACTTAGCATCAAAAGACGACAGCTCATTCTCATTTCGTATTATTAAAACGCATGATAAGAATCGAAGCATATGCTGTCATTAATTATTGATGAAAGAGGCAAATATCAAGAGCGCATTTTGTACTTTTCGATCTAAAGTAAAGATCCAATTGAACTGAAAAACTTGAATTTAAAGCCAGGGTAATGCTTTTAGCTCTTTCACCAATTGCAACATGTTGACACTTAAGGCTTCGATCTAAAGAAATTCACAATTCAACAAAAGGGCTATGTTCGTAAGAAAACTACAAAGACCAACTCAAATATGTGGACTGAGCAAATATGAATTATAATCAATTAAACGATAATTATCAGGAAAAAAAAAAAAACAACAAAAGAGATTAGCTAGTCGCTCAAACATAGAAAGAGAATATAATTATAAATGTTATGATAGGTTTAGGTGTGAAGTTGGTGTAATAGCCATCATTAAGTTGATAATGATTTCACATAGATTAGTGGTTTCAGACTTTCAGTTAAGAATATCTTGCTTTTTTTTTTTTTTTTTTGGGAGGGGAGTTTGGGGAATATGTGGTAGCGCTTATTGCTAATAAACTACCAGTAATAGAAATCAAAACAAACATTATCTTCGAAACACTTTGTTTGATCAAACAATGACTTAGTTTGATATTACCTTTTCTTCCTAAAATCAGCTTTTACTTGTAGTAGAAGCTGATTTTAGTGTTTAGAAAATTTTCTCAAAAGTGCTTTTAAGAATTTTTTTAAGAATCTACAACCAAAATCAAAAGCAGCCTAAAAACAACTTTAGCTTTTAAATTATACTGAAATTAACATAGTACAATTAATGAAACTTTCATAATACCCATAATACCTCTAATGAAATTTAAAATTTACAATCTTCCCAATATAAAATTTAGACTCGTAATATAATATAATATAATAGTAATATTATAACCAATAATATCATAATTATATTAATAACTATAATATTATTATTTTATCATATAATATGATATTATAAT
>NW_010360010.1:303014-316764 GCF_000414095.1 Morus notabilis | reverse complement strand
ACGTAATATTATAATATGTTTTATAATATTGTAATTATATTAACCATTTTAATAATATTATTATATTCTATATCATAATTATATAATATGTTATTTAATAATAGTTTTATTGTATTATATTAAATATAATAATAAATATACATTATATTGTACTTATATATGTTATATTATAATATAATATAATATGATCATTATTTTTAATTATTTCAATTATTATTTTAATAATATTATTATATTCTATATCATAATTATATAATATATTATATAATAATAGTTTGTATTATATTAAATATAATAATAAATATATATTATATTATAATTATATATATTATATTATAGTATAATATAATATAGTCGTAATTTTTAACTATCTACAACAATTTAAGTTCATAATTTACCAAACGTTATTACACTGATTTTGGAACCAGCACAGCTATTATAATTATAGTTTACCAAACACTCAGTTACTTTTTGTAATAGCTGTTTCTTCCTTCAGCACAGCTAAAAGTAATTTTTCCAAAATCTACAGCACCACCAAACTAAGCCAATACCTAAAAGAGCCAAAGCTCTTTTTCATGGAACTACCACGTGGCAGTTTCTCAATCTACTTTTTTTTTTTTAACTTTTTTATCTTTATTTTTTTAAATTTTTTTACATTTTATATTTTTGTGTGTTTTAGGCTGCCACGTGGCAGTCCCTCCACCTACCTATTTTTTGTTTTTTGTTTTTACTTTTTTATCCTTATTTTTAATTTTTTTACATTTTATATTTTTTGTACATTTTTTAAAAATATATTGTTCCTCACTTTACTTTTATGAGAGTAATTTTTCGCATGTGTTCCTATTTATTTTTTGTTGGTTATAATAATTTTCTTTAAATGTGTCTCTACTAAATTTTTTTGTCAATTATTATCTTTACACATATTTTTGTTAAAAAAATAAGTTCAAAAATCCTTAAATAGTTGTATATTTGTCATTATTCAGTGAACAATAAACTCTTTAGTGTCTCCAACACGATAATACATGTGGAGCACGTTGCAAAACTAGTGCTATAAAGAAACGAAAGAATTAACATATCAAATTTGTGTAAAAATAATTCTTTTTCTCCTCCTTCCCTCTGCTAGGGTTTATTCTTTTTCCTTTTGATGTAGTTGCACCTCCTCAACAGGGGAGTTCGAAGTCCCACTATCCGTCACAGTCTCTAGGCTGGTTTCCAAACATCCAACCTAATGGAAGGGTGTCGTACTGAAGGCTTGTTCGGATGAAATAGTGGAGACTGTGATCGAAAATATATCCATTGGCAATCGAGTTAGGATTGGCTAAGTTAATGCTCGTGCCCTCCACCATTGAACTAAGTCAAATGTTTCTGCCGTACCGTCGACTACTAAGCCTTCACTGAGGTATGCCATAAGCTCGTTGAAGCTGCCGCCGCCGCTACCACTGCCACTTGTTGACGAAGATTCACTCCTAGCTTCTGTTTGAGTTGTCTTCTTCTTCTTCTTCAACCTGAAAACATTCAAGAATGAATGCGGGTTTTCGTCTGGTTGTTGCGGTTCCTGTTCTCTAGGAGATACTCTAAACCTAATCTCATATTTACTATAGATCAAAAATATTTTTTCCTTTATTATTGGATATTGGTCCGAACAATTGATGCCTAAAAATTCACTTAAGTTATCTAAACTACTTTCTAAACCTTCTAATTTTAATCTAGGATCAAAAATAGTACCTAAACCATACAACAAAGGCAACTTAGACCAATATTTTATAAATTTCTTGTCCATTGAATGGATATGAACTACTAAGATTGGGTCCTCCCTATATTCGCTAAATAAAATACTAATTCGTAAAAGTTTTTCTAAAGCTAAAGGTGATGTTGGATAATATGTTCCACTAAGTTTTAGAGTCACTTCATGAACCTACCTAAACATTGATACAAAACTTTAACAATTTGCCAATCATATGCATCTATATGATTTACTCCTACTTTTGCACACATATAGTTTGTTATAGCATCTTTATAGGGGATGCGTTGTTGAAGCCTTATGTAAGTTGAGTTTCATCTTATAGGCATATCTAACGCTAATGCTCTAGGAGGTATATTTAATACTTGTAAGAACCTAAACCAATCTTCTTGTCTTTGGTTACTACCTTGAATCTATGCAAGACGATATCTAATTCTTTTAATGTGATTACCCATTTCTTTTAAACTAGATTTAACAATTAAATTAATTACGTGACATGCACAACGTTGGTGGAAAATTGTACCGTCACCGAATAAACTTAAATCATTTTCAAAGAACTCAATTGCTTTTGTATTGACACTAGCATTATCTAATGTTATAGCCATTACTTTATCTCTTAATCTAAATTCATCAATTACATTTAAAATGATATTATATATTAAATCTACACTATGTGATCCTAGAACACATTTAAAACTTAATATTCTCTTATCTAAATCAAATCCTTTAAAGTAATGTCCGGTTACAACTAAATAATCTTTATTGGCAACGACATACCAAATATCTGCCGTTAACGCAACGCATCTGCTAGTCGAGTGTAAAAGATTTATTAATGCTTATTTTTCTTTTTTAAATAATTTTAATAAATCTTTCCTAAGAGTAGTTTTTGAAGTGAACTGTGCATTAGGATTATGTACAACCTTAATATATCTTTGCCAATTAGAATGCTCTACAAAACTAAGTGGTTGATCTAAAGTAGCTATCATTCGTGCAACTTCAATACGATCTACTTGCAGATCGTATTTTCAAGTGGTTAAACCACCGGTTGGCTAAGCTTTTGAAGACACTTTTCGGAGTGTCTTCTCAAGTGTGTGGTGCCGTGAATATTGTCACCTTATAATTTAGATAAACAATTTTTAGACTGAGCTATATGGTTAGTGTTACCTTCATTGTCGATCTCTTCAATTATGTCGAATTGATCCCAAACTGTCGAGGTGCGCTAGCATTTCCTCCTAGAGGTTGCAACACTTGCAGACGCAGTCGCACTGGCACTCGCCGTCGCCGCTTCTCCATGCCCACCACCATTGCGACTACGACCTCTAGTACGTCCAGCAGGGCTCGGATTCCTGCGTAACAAATTCATTAGTGGGAAATTGTCATTCTTCCACGTTGTGTTGGGCATCAACGGGAATACCACTATAACCAAAAGGATCCATTATAAAAAAATAAGAGCAATTTGAGAGAGAGAACTTTAGGATAATGTGATAGTTTTTAGAAGAATTGTGAGAGAGATTTGAGAGCTTGAGAGAGATTGGGAGAAATTGAGAGGGATTGAGAGAGTTTGAGTGAGAAAAATGTGTGGGGGATGAGGGGTATTTATAGAAAATTTTTTGGGTTAAAAAATTGATTTTTTTTTTCAAAAAATTCGGCGTGCGACGGCTACTTTAGGTTCGGCGGGTTGGGTTCAGGCAGGTTCGGGCGAGTTCGGGCAAAAAACTAGCCGTTAGACAGGTTTTCGGGCAATTCGGGCAGCTCGGGCATGTCGGGCATTCGGGCAAAATTCAAGTTTTCAGGCAAAATTCGGGTCGGGCACCAACGGTCTAAATTTTGACTGTTTTTCATGATTTTCAGGCAGTAAGGCGGGTCGGGCATTTGGATAAATCGGGCTTGGTCGGAAAAATTTAAATAAAATACTAACGGACGGCGGTTGACAGCACCTATACGATGGCCGGCTCCGGTGAGGTACCCAAATTCAGGCTGCCTGAGCTGAGCCTAAATTTTCACTTTAAATGGGCCGATATATAAGTCTGCCCACCGAGCCTTAAAAATTTGGGCAGCTGGCCTGCCTGCCGGCCCAAAGCTCCAGACTTAAATATTCTTAAATGATAATTGTTCTTTTCTTTTTCGAACGATCCCCATCGAGACGGGAAAAATAAGAAAGAAATCATTCAAATGCTTTTTTGACACTCCTCAGTCGGTTGTTATCAGCTGCAAGCTTGTCTCTCGGCGAAGTTTTAATTCCGTCTACAACATTCAACAATGGCTCGTCCAAAAGTTCTCATGGTATTCTTGCCAAAAATTCCTCTCTCTTCGCACGAACAAGTTCAGATTCTCAATCCTCATCGTCTTTTGCTTCGTTTGCAGGTCGCGGAGAAGCCCAGCATCGCTCTCTCCATCGCTACCGCTCTCTCTCGCGGTCAAGTAATTCTCTCCCTCTCTGTGTTTGGATGCCGAGAATGTGCTTGAGAAAGGAAATGAATTTGTAGTCTGTTTTTTTCTTTTCACTTTTTTAAGGTTATTTATTGTTTGGAGCGCAAGAAAATCTGTGGGACTGTGTGTGAAATGTGTTCCGAAGAATAAAATTTGGAGGTAGGTGAACAAATTTTCTGGTTTTGTTTGCTTGGAATCAGACAGATTTCCTACGAGTAGGACTGTAGGAGTAGTATTGTGATATGAACCGGACTTGAATTGAGGAATTGAATAGACAAGGAAAACTGCATTGATGAAGTAAGTGAAAGATTACAATGAAAACCCTAACAATGGTGGTATTCGAGAGACCACCAGCTCTCCCCAAGGGTTACCCCCAAATCTCAAATCATCTGACCTCCCCATCCCAAATTGCTAATTCCCCTTTTATACCACTAACCCCACTCTAACCAACTACTAACAACAATTACTACTAATTAGTTATACTCTAACGACCTCCACTACAATAATCTAACAGCTTACTAACCAATCTAACTTCCCAAACATATCATTAACGAGTCCTAACAATTGCTCGTAATAGGGTTATTTAACAGTTAACTGTAAGAATGTTAGTGACTTATCCGGTTGAGCGTTCGGTTGGAACTGTGAAGGGGAGGTTTCAAATTTGGATGATATTCGGCATAATGTTCCTTAAGTTCACCATATAATTTGTTTTATTGTTGAATTTCTAGTCCGCGAGATATGGTTACAAATAGCGCTTTTTATGGAAGAATTTGGGTAACTCGATTTGTGAGGTGAAAGATATACCCTTCTTGCATTCTTAAAGATATACTCTTGTTACACATGTTCAGGGTTGTGACTGTGAGGAAATTGAACTATTGAGTGAAATCGACTTTGTAGGAGTGACATTTTATAGAAGATCAAATTTAATGTATCCTTAATTGAAAATGACAATGCTTCGCGGGCCTCTTCTTATTGGCACGAGACGAGTATTCTAAAGATTTTCAGTGCAGATGCTGAAAGTAATCTCAAAGAAAAGGTGTCCAGTGTTTTTAGTGGACCAAGATAGGTATGTGTTCCTGCAAGATCAGTTGCTCTGTTACAGACTAAGAGCAAGCTTACAAGATTAGGACTTGTCAGTAGGATAGTTCTGTTTGTTCTTCCTTCTTGCAAGAAGCCTTTCTTTCAACTTTGCTTGGAGTGTGGAATTTCATTTAGTTTCATTTCACTGCTGAATGTGTAGGATGGATTACGCACAAAAGATTAGGGAGGATATTAAGTTGATGGAATCACTCTTTTCATGTTCCTATGAAATGTTTGGAAACTTATCCAACATTTGTCTTCATGTGTTTTTTATAAAATGTCTGTGCACTTGTGTTATGTCATGCTTTGCATGATATTTAGTCCGATATTCTATCTATTTTCTCTGGATGATTTTCCATTTTACGATGATGTTATGGTTAAAATTTAAGGGAATTTAGCATACTAGCATTCGAACTCTTGAATAGGATGGCTAAGTTACCTTGAAGAGGTAGAAATGATAACAAAGGGTGGTAGATGTTGTGGAGTTGTTTCGAATGGAGATGGAATGTTTGAATTGGCTTGTTTTCTATGCAATCTCATCTTTGTAAAATAGGGGATTAAATACTTGAGAAGGGTGGGTTGCTTGTTTATTAGTATTTTGAAGGATTTGACTTGGCTTGTCATGATGATCATGCGATAGAGTTTGACGATTTTAGGTCACAAAGAGAACCTAATGTGATGTATACAAGAGGAATCAGGGTCTCGGAAGTTGAAACTGCACTACGGAAAATGAAAAAAAGGGAAGGCATGTGGGCCATATGATATTCCAATAGAGGTTTGGATGGCGTTAGGAGATGTTAGAATTGTGTGGCTCACTAAGCTTTTTAACGAGATACTAAAGAAGAAGCATATGCCTGATGCATGGAGGAAAGTATTCTTGTCTCCATCTTCAAGAATAAAGGAGATGTGCTGAATTGTAACAATTATAAGGGCATAAAGTTAATAAGCCACACTATGAAACTTTGGGAGAGAGTTATTGAAGGAGATTAAGGGCCACAACTACCATCTGAGGTAACTAATTTGGCTTCATGCCAAGCAGATCAACCACGGAAGCCATTTTTCTTCTTAGGATGCTGATGGAAAGGTACAGAGAAGCCAAGACGGATCTACATATGGTCTTTATAGATTTAGAAAAGGCTTATGATAGGGTACCGAGAGAAGTTTTATGGTGGGTGCTAGAAAAGAGAGGAGTGCATGTGAGGTATATCAAGGTAATTAAGGACATGTATGATGGGGTGGTCACGAGTGTGAGAACTGTTGGAGGCTACACGGCAGAGTTCCCCATTCGGTCGGCCTTCATCAAGGATCTGCTCTTAGTCCTTATCTTTTCACCATTGTGATGTATGAGCTGATAAAAGAAATCCAAGATAGAGCTTCTTAGTGTATGCTTTTTGCGGACAATATAGTTTTAGTTGATGAAAATAGGGAAGGAGTTAACTGTAAGTTAGAACTGTGGAGACAGACTCTCGAGATGAAAGGATTTAAGTTAAGTAGGACGAAAACTGAATACATGCATTGTAGGTTTAGTAACTCAAGTAATTAGAGTGATGGAATTTCTTTACATGGTGTGGAGATTGGGGCATCTAGGAATTTTAGATACCTTGGGTCTATAGTGCAATACGAAGGAGATATAGAAGAGGATATTCAACATAGGATTAAGGTAGTGTGGGTTAAGTGGAAGAATGCTACGGGAGTTTTATGTGATGGCAAGATGCCTATTAAGTTGAAAGGAAAGTTCTATAGGACTGCAATCTGCCCAGCTATGTTATATGGTAGTGAATGTTGGGCCATTAAGAGACAACATATATGTAAGATGAGTGTGGCAGAAATGCGTATGTTAAGATGGATGAGTGACCATACGAGAATGGATCGCATAAGGAATGAAGTTATTCGTAGTAGATGTAGCATCAATAGAAGATAAGGTGCGCGAAGGCCACTTGAGGTGGTACGGGCATGTCCAACGTAGACCGCTAGAAGCACCAGTTCGTACTTGGGAGGACATTCTTATACCTAATATTAGGAGAGGGAGGGGTAGACCAAGAATTACATGGATCGAAGTAGTTAGGAATGACATTCTAGATCTTGGCCTTTAGGAAAGTCTAATTTCGAATAGAGCTGCGTGGAAAAGTGAAATCCATATAGCCGACCCCAATCAAGTTGGGATTAAGGCTTGTTGTTGTTGTTGTTGTTGACTTGGCTTGTCATATATTGAGGACTTTAGAGCTCTTTGAAGGATGAGACGCTGGAGAAGTATATTTTATTTTGAAATTTCCTTAACAGTTGTGGGAGGATGGTGCTGACTGATATCATATGGCTTTCTATTTCATGAAAGTATTCTTCTCAAAAATATTGCGTCATCTCTTTTGGTACTTTTGTGCAAGAACAGAAAAGTGGTTGATGAAGTATTTTCAGGCACAATATATGCATAATCTGATTAAGAGAGGACAAATACTCGAATAGACGCCCCCTCTTGCAAACAGACAATAGAATTTGTCGTGTATTGTTAGTCAGCTTGCTCTTATCTATTTGAATTTATTAGGGTTTTGTCCGGATATATTAACATGGATGGTATGGCCATATTATGAGGAGAGAAAAAATAGGTTGGTTTTTGCAGAATCATAGTTGCAGTGATGGGTACTTTGAAGCTTAGGATAATGATAATATGCATGCTGTACTCGCTTAGGATTGCTAATTCTTCTTTATCTTCCTTATATAGATGGCATTTTTCATTTACATAACTACCTTTTCACAAATTGGGGAATATAATATACCCGTTGACACCGTTTTTGACATGTTGTAAAACTCATCAGAAAAAGAAGGCTATAAAGTTTTACATATTTGGATTAGTTCTATTTTCTCTGCAAATATATGCTTTATGTCATTTATGCTTTTTTCTCTTTTGCCATATTTCTTTAAATGGTTTCTTTGCTCCTTTTAGTATAACGGTGTGTTAGGTTTTTGATTGTTGGTTGTGTGTTCTCTGTTTTGACTTATTAGTGAGGATACCTTGTCCTCCCCTTTTATAATCAATTGCTTTTGATCAATAAAAGTCGTTTTCTTATTAAAAGAAATAATAATAATAAAAATAAAACAATAATAATTATTGTCATCATCATAATCATCATCATCTTAAATGTTTTCTATACATGGTTTGAGTTATATCTTCTTTCTCCAGATGAATACGAGGAGGAGTAGTACAGACGTCCATGAATTTGATGGGATTTTTTTGGGATTCCAAGCACATTATAAAGTAACATCAGTGATTGGGCATATTTTCAGGTTGTTGCTTCTCATATACAATTGAAAGAATGGAAAAAGAACTATTATCAACTAGATTTTACTTCCAATTTAGTAATTCACTAAAATGTGTTCTTTAGATTGGTCTTTCTGTTTTTGCTAAGTGGATATTTCATTCATCATTCATGAAAAAGAAAAGAGTATAACGAGTTAGTTATATTTTCCCACAATAATGTTTCTTTTGTTTGTGCATTTAGTGTGGATTTTCCTCAAAAATATCAAGACTGGGCGTTAACTGATCCTCTGGATCTTTTTGAAGCTCCAATTGTTAAGAATGAAGCAAACCCGAAGGTACTTTTTGGTTATTTGCGTCTATTCTCTCTCTTATGCATATCTCTTACGATTTATTTGTTTATTATGCAAAGCTCTTGCACAATCTTCTTGTTCCACTGAATTTTTTCTTACTAAAGCAGTTGGCAAAATGCATAGATTTTCCCCCTGCTTAATAGTTTTATATTAAGAAATTAACAGTGTATATGTAATTGGATCTTGATTTGAGTGATATATTTTTAGATTGGCAAAACTATTCTCATTATGCATTTTGATGGCGCATTGTCATCTTGCTTATTGACACTGGGTGCACTGAACTTTGTTCATTTTTTCATTTTTAGAACTTTTTTGCTTTACCCTTTAAGAGTTCTGTGATGTTGGTTGTGAAAAAAAAAAAAGGATTTTGTGTTTTGATATATATTTTGGTTGCTTCTATTTGTGTAAAGGCTCATATATGTAGGCATTTAAATCAAGAAGCTCGTGGTTGTGGCTATTTGGTTTTATGGTTGGATTGTGACCGTGAAGGAGAAAATATATGTTTTGAAGGTAGCATTCTACTTTCTCCTACTTATTGCTTTCACATACATATTTCTGTTAATTGGCTCTTTGGGATGTACTATTTCTTGTTACAGTGTGCTCTAAGACTATTGCATCTCTTGTACCAAGAAAAAGTTGTGCGTGTGTTTGCGAGTTTGTTTGTTTACACATATCTGGAACATTGTTACTGAAAAAGCTAGTTAAAACAATGTGTCTGTTTGGAATCGTTTCCAAAAACGGTTTTCACGTTTTCCAAGAATTAAAAAATGAAAACTCACACAGAAATGCGTTTGGCACCGCATTTTCTAAAAACAAAAATTAAAAACGTTTTTGTACTTATTCTCAAAAAATCACAAAAACTGAAAACGATCGAGGATCGTTTTCAGTTTCCATTTTTCTTTCCCCACTGCCCCCACCCCTCTCCGACTGGTCCCCCCCGGCAGCCACCCCCACTCTTCTTCCCACTTCCTCTGCAGTTTTCATGTATATAATCATGTTTATTTAATATATTATTATTTTAAATATTATTACATGTTTTTAAAAATTAAACCACCAAACACAATTTCAGTTTTTTTTAAACTGAAAACAATCTCGGAATAAAACTACCAAACGCATATTCAGAAATGATTCCAAAATGAAAATGAAAACGAAAATTTCATACAAAAAACAAAAACATTTTGGAACGAATTCCAAACGCACCCAATAAAACTGCATAACTGGCCGTATGGATGACTTGTCTCTCTTTTCTGGCAAACGAAGATATGTTGGACAGGTTCACTATCTACTTACTTATATGGTCGTTATTGAGTTTAGCAATGAGTAAGGATCCTTCCCGCAGAGGATTAATCTTAATTAACAAGTTATAAATTTTGCGAATAAATTAAAGGGGGTTTTGGATTCTAAACTAAAGTAACTAAAATTAAACAAGAAATTAAATAAAACAATGCTTGAAAGTAAATAAGGAATAATCAATTACAAAAAGACAGTTAATGGATCAATCTCCACCATTAGACTATGAAACTATGTTGAATGAATGATAAAATTCCTAATTTCCTATAGAAATCACCAACCATAGATAACAATAAGCTTTGTTATCCCAATCATTCCTTAGTTTGTCGTTAAATAAAATAAGCTCTTTATTTAATCTCTTTCCCTCAAATAATCTAGAACAAGCTCTCTAGATTCAATTCGACGGAAGCATTAAGTTAAGAAAGAGGTTGATCTAGGCAATAAACAAGCAAGCTCGAAATATTCAACCTAGGTTATGTTCTTCATGCAATCGAATAAAAAACTGCTGCAATTATTGATCACAATTCGCTACCGATAATTAGAAACTCAAGACAATTATGGATCAAGTATTCCTAATCTAACAATGGATAATTTTCAAATCCTAATTTGTTGCGAACCCAAATAAAATAAGAAAATAATCATGAGCAATTAAATTTGAAGAACATAAACGATTCCTATTGAGAAATTGGAAACAATATCAAATCATTCTAACATAAACTCCATGTCTAGGGTTTCAACATCACCCTTAACCAAGAAGAAATCTAGCATCTCATAATTGCAAAATAACGCGAGGAAAAATAAATGGGAAACATATGGAGTTCCAAAGAAAGAAAGAAAAAAGATAAACTCTTGATAATTCTTGGAAAAATCTTCACGTGAATGAATCTCCCTTGAATTTTTGAAGAAATCTCCTTCTTCTCCCTCTTTTTCTCTCTAAAAGGTGGCTAGAAAAATATGAGAATGGACTCTTAATTCAATCGCAAAGTCCCCTATTTATAGGTTTCTAAGTTGGGGTCAAATAGGGTTAAATTCGGGGTCCAACAGAGCTTTCATGGTCAACAAGTCGGCAGATATTGGATCAGCAAGCGGTGGGTGCGTGGGCTGCGCGCGACTATTTGGTGTGCTGCAGGCGCGCGGGCGCACTGTTCTAGAGGCACGGCTGCGCAGTGCCCTCGGGTGGTGTTTCTCTGCGCGCGGACTGCTAGCGCGAGCGCGCGCTGGCTTCTGCTGCTGCCTGCTGTGTGTTGTGACTAGTGCGGGCGCGCTCTGCTGGCTCTGCAGCTGCAGTGCTTGACAAATTTTTTTTTTTTTTGGAAGAATTCTTTTCTTTTCCTTTCTTTTTCAAACATGCCCTCTTTGTATTTTCTTTATTTTGGCGCCCAAGTTGATTTCGAAAAGTCCCAAAATATGTCTAATTCCTTGCTAAAATTATTCCTTCATTCTCTTTTGAAAGTTTCTGAGGAAAAATATAAAACCTTTCTTGATTTAATTGGTAGAAAACCGGAGTATAAATAGGTGTACAACAGACCTAGGTCCCGTGGCTAACAAAATCGGGAAACTAGGAAACCTACTAGGATAGGGAAACTATCCTCAAGATATTCCTAGGATCTTTCCTAAAAAATAGGAACTGCCCCCTAAACTAGGAAAGATATGCTAGCTATTCTAATTTAAGCAATATCTCCTAATTTAAGCAATATCTCCTAATTAATGTACATAATTCAATACTCCCCCTCAAGTTGGGTCATAGATATCTCTTAAACCCAACTTGCTAATACAAGATTCAAACCCTGGTCTAAATAACCCCTTGGTTAAAATGTCAGCTATCTGTTGAGATGTTGGCAGGAAGGGTAAACACACAGTTCCGGATTCCAGTTTTTCTTTGATGAAATGCCGATCTATCTCCACATGTTTGGTGCGATCGTGTTGAACAGGGTTATTAGCAATGCTAATAGCAGCCTTGTTGTCACAATAAAGCTTCATTGGAGCTTCTATTGTTAATTGAAAATCTCCTATAACTTGCTGCAACCAAATTAACTCACATAGCCCATTAGCCATTGCTCAAAATTCTGCCTTTGCACTGCTACGGGCAGCAACACTTTGCTTTTTGCTTCTCCATGTAACTAGGTTTCCCCACACAAAACAACAGTATCCAGTTGTAGACCTCCTCACGGATCCAGCCCAATCAACATTTGTATAGGCTTCAATTGTTCGGTTGTCATGTTTTCTGAACATTAATCCTTTTCCCGGAGACCCCTTGAGATATCTAAGGATTCGATAGGCAGCTTCCATATGAGTTTTCTGAGGGGAGTGCATAAATTGGCTTATCATACTCACAGCAAATGCTATGTCTGGTTTAGTGTGTGATAAGTAAATCAACCTTCTAACCAACTTCTGATATCTCGTGGTATCAACACTGTCACCCTCACTATTCCCGAGTTTTACATTGGGATCAATAGGAGTATCAACTGGTTTGCACCCACTCATTCCAGTATCTTCGAGAAGATCAAGTACATACTTTCTTTGGCTGACTAGTATTCCTTCTTTAGATCTTGCTATCTCCATACCTAAAAAATATTTTAGGTTCCCGAGGTCTTTGATCTCAAATTCATCTGCCAAGCACCTTTTCAACCGAGCCGTTTCTAGAATATCATCACCTGTCAAGATAATGTCATCCACATAGACAATAAGGATGGCAATTCTTCCTTCCTTTGATCTTCTAAAGAAGAGTGTGTGATCTGCCTGGGCTTGAGAATAACCTTGTCTCTTTACCGAGCTTGTGAATTTCTCAAACCATGCTCGTGGTGATTGTTTTAGCCTATAGAGAGATTTCCTCAGTTTGCACACCTTTGAACCAAACTTATCTTCAAAACTGGGTGGAGGATCCATAAAAACCTCTTCTTCTAAATCTCCATTTAAGAAGGCATTCTTGACATCTAATTGTTGTAACGGCCAGTCCAAGTTTATCGCAATTGAGAGAAGAACTCGTACAGTATTCAGTTTAGCTACTGGTGCAAAAGTCTCAGAGTAATCTATGCCATAGGTTTGAGTGAAACCTTTGGCCACCAGACGTGCTTTATACCTTTCCAGTGATCCATCAGATTTGAACTTGACCGTGAATACCCATTTGCACCCAACAGTTTTCTTCTGCTTTGGCAAATTTATAACCTCCCATGTCTGATTCTTCTCCAGAGCCCTCATCTCCTCTAAAACAGCTACTTTCCATTCGGGTACCTAAAATGCATCTCTAATACTCTTTGGAATTTCCACATGTGAGAGTTGAGTAACAATGGCACGGAAACAAGGAGATAGCTTTTTATAAGAAACAAAATGGGACATGGGATATAGAGGACGCCTAGTGCATTCTCTAGTTCCTTTTCTTAGTGCAATAGGTAAATCAAGCTCATTTGAGAAATTTTCCGGGATTGGACTCAAACCTGAAACTTCTGGACTTGGTATCGAGGTTGATTCTTGACCATGCTGCAAGTTATTGGTCAATCCACTTGACTTTGGTTCTCTTCTTGAGAAAACTTTCCCAAACCAGTTTTCAGTGTTATTTCTTGTTCTAATTGGACTAACACTGGAAGGAGCCAAATTTTCATTATTTAA
>NW_010360010.1:290528-302757 GCF_000414095.1 Morus notabilis | reverse complement strand
AAAAAATTGCACATCAAAGGTGACAAAATATTTCCTTTTTTTGGGATCATAGCACTTATATCCTTTTTTACTTGGAGAGTATCCTAAGAAGACACACTTAGTTCCTCTAGGATCAAGTTTTCCTAAGTTTACATCTTTATTGTGGATATAAACAGTGTAGCCAAATGTTTTCAGTGGCAGAGTTGATTGAATTTTTGTTTGGGGAAAAGTTTTGGAAAATTCACTTATAGGAGTGGCAAAATTCAAAACTTTCGAAGGCATTCTATTTATCGAAAAAATTGCTGTTAAAACAGCATCCCCCCAAAAAATTTTGGTACTTTATGTGTAAATAATAACAATGCCTGAGCCACTTCTAACAAATGCCTATTTTTTCTTTCGGCAATGCCATTTTGTTGAGGCGTGTCAACACAAGAGCTTTGCTGAAAAATGCCATTTTGTGAGAAAAAAGCACTCAAATGTTTTGTGAAATACTCACGACTATTGTCACTCCTTAAAACTTTGATTTTTGTTTCAAATTGAGTGTAAATCATGTTATAAAACGTTTTAAAAATGTGTTCCACCTCAGATTTTTGTGTCATCAAGTAAACCCAAGTCATTCTTGTGTGATCATCTATAAAGGTAACAAACCATCGTTTTCCCGAAGGAGTTGATATTCTTGAAGGTCCCCATATATCACTATGCATAAGAGAAAAAGGTTTGGAAGGAACATATGGACGAGAGATATATGGAGATCGATGCATTTTTGCTAAAGCACAAATTTTGCATTGAAAAAGAGATGGATCTTTATTGGAGAATAAACTAGGAAACAAACGTTTTAAATAATAAAAACTTGGATGACCAAGCCTAAAATGCCAAAGCATAATGTCATTCTTACTAGAACTAGAAATAACACCAAAACAAGTATTTGAAACATAATCTTTAGGAAGTGATCCATCGTCAAAGTAGTAAAGTCCACCACTTAATTTAGCATTGCCAATCATTTTCTCCGAGGCCATGTCCTGAAATTCACAGTAAGATGGAAAGAAATTAGCATGACAGTTTTGGTCAAGAGTTAATTTACTGACTGACAGTAAATTGCATGACAATTTTGGAACACGTAAGACATCCTTTAGAGTTACACATGGAGAAATTTTGATGGAACCCGTCCCTGCTATGGCTGAAAAAGAACCATCAGCCACTTTAATTTTTTTATTTCCTGCACATGGGCTGTAAGTGGAAAATAGATGGGAACAACTGGTCATATGATTTGTGGCACCAGAATCTATGATCCATGGGCCAGAAATATTTGAGGAAGTGAGGGCAGAAGGAGCTTGATTACCTTGGTAAGTATAAGAGGTAGAAGGATTAGAAATTTGTGGAGACTTAAAGAGTTTTAGAAGATGCTCAATTTGTTCCTTGGTAAATGGAGGCTGTACCGAGGTAGATGGTGGCTCTGCAGTAGTCTAAGTCACAGTGTTTAACGCCTTGACTCCCTCCTGTTTCTTCTTCCAATTTGGCTGCCAATTAGGTGGTTTCCCATGAAGCTTCCAGCAGGAAGCTTTGGTGTGCTAGTGCCGTTTGCAGTGGTCACACCACGGCTTCTTCTTCTTATCTGAGTCACTCTCATCGCCACAGACTGCTAAGGTTGAACTTTCAGGCTCTGCTGGTGTCAAGAATGAACCAGTCATGACTCTCTTTCGTCCTTCTTCCTGCCTAAGTTCAGAAAAAACTTCACGGATTGTAGGAAGGGGACGTCTGCCTAGAACACGCCCTTTAACATCATCAAATCCTGCAT
The DNA here is from genome assembly GCF_000414095.1 of Morus notabilis. Lineage (NCBI taxonomy): Eukaryota > Viridiplantae > Streptophyta > Magnoliopsida > Rosales > Moraceae > Morus > Morus notabilis. The sequence goes on along the minus strand of NW_010360010.1, from coordinate 300,983 downwards.
TAACCCCTGCTAAAAACATAAAAACACGATCAATTTCTTCCCTTTTTTTAAACCTAGCAAGGTCTTTGGGATTCTCCCATTCGTCATTATAGCAGAGGTCTGATTCTTGCCAAAGTGCCAACATTCTGTTGTAATACGTAGTGATATCTGCCTCCCCCTGCTTGGAATTCCCCAGCCGAGTCTTCAATTCAAAGGCTTGTGAAAAGTGCTCCAGGTCCGAGTAGGTTTCACGCACGGCCTCCCATACTTCTGGGGCTGACATAAACAGATATGGCTTCCGGATTGATTCCTCCATGGAATAGAGAAGCCACGTAGTGATGAGTGAATTTTCAGACCTCCACTTTCAGAATGAAGGGTCAGATTCCTTCGGCTTTGGTTCCTCCCCTGTAAGAAACCCTAGTTTTCCTCAGCCATCTATGGCTAGTTTTACTGATTGAGCCCATTCTAGAAAATTTATTCCATTCAATCGTGCGGTAGTAATTTGAATGGAAGCATTAGGGTTGAAATCAACATTATTAGAAGAGGCAGAGGGTACGGTTTGGGTTGAAGGAAGGTTTTCTGGATTCTTGGCCTGGCGGACAGAGGTAAAGTCTTAAACCAGGCTTTGATACCATGAAAGTTTTTGAGGAAAAATATAAAACCTTTCTTGATTTAATTGGTAGAAAACCGGAGTATAAATAGGTGTACAACACACCTAGGTCCCGTGGCTAACAGAATCGGGAAACTAGGAAACCTAATAATAGGATAGGGAAACTATCCTCAAGATATTCCTAGGATCTTTTCTAAAAAATAGGAACTGCCCCCTAAACTAGGAAAGATATGCTAGCTATTCTAATTTAAGCAATATCTCCTAATTTAAGCAATATCTCCTAATTAATGTACATAATTCAATATCTTTTGATTCCGAACACCTGCAAAACACAATATACTAATAAAAACTCTAAAACTTTGAGAATCAAACAAGGAAAATATGGAGAAATTCAATGAAAAATATAAAGAATTATGCACTTATCAATAAGATTAAGATGTTTGTCAACTCAAGCTGAATTAATCCAAGTCAAATTTGAAAAGCATGGAAATAAAATCTTTTGGGTGCTCAACTAGTTGTATAGATAACACCTTTTTCTTTTCTGGGTAACAAAGATATGTTGGTTCACAATATAGTCATTGATACATATCATCCAAAAGCAGGAAATTTACAAAATCACAACCGCACCAAGATTAAGGCTACTAACAATTTTTTTCGACTCAAGCTCATAAATGCGAATAATATCTTTAGGGTGCTAATATATCAATGTATTTCAGTTTTAACGTTAGAAATAATGTAAAGGGCAAGTAAGTTGCTGGTAATATATTGAAGTCCCTAAATCAGTTTATTATTGCAGTTCTTGAGTGTACTGGCTTTGGTGTAAATGACAAAAGTAGAAGGGTTTATCGTGCACGGTTTTCCTCTGTTACCGAGAAGGATATCTTGAGGGCCATGGATAATCTTGTGGAACCTAATAGAGATGAGGCACTTGCTGTTGAGGCTCGGCAAGAGATAGATTTGAAAGTTGGAGTTGCATTTACACGAGTTCAAACAAATCACTTTCAAAGGAAATATGGGAATCTTGATTCTAGAGTTATCTCGTAGGTTTTCTAATCGCTTTCTTGGTTGCTTGGCATATTTATATTATTATTACTTGTGTTTTCGGTTAAAGTTTATGCTTTTGATTACGATCTTCATTTTCTTCCATTTTGTATGAGCTAGTTGTGATATGCGCAAGTGAGTTAAGGAGTTTATCAAGCTACCTCTACTTGCAATATTAAGGGGGATCAATGACATTATTCAGCAGAATCAATACGCCTGCATTTTGCTTTAAGGAAAAAAAAAAGAAAAAGAGAGAAACCTCCTGCATTTTGTTTGTGGATAAGAAGCAAATATATTTATTATGAAAGGGGAACAAAACTAGTTCTCTTCAAGGGGTCATAGTATTAATCGTTTCTGTCAAGGGGTACCAAGCGTTATTGATGTAGAACAGAATAGGCAAAAGAGAGAGAAGAAGAAGAAAGACAAGAAGAGAGAGAGAGAAGAATTAAGGTAGAAGAAAAGGAGAATTTAGAGAGAGAAAGAGAAGAACTTTAGAGAGAGGAATCTGATAATTGTATTATTAATCAATAAGTTCTGAAAAACAATGAACAACACTAGGCCTATTTATAGATAGACAATCTAAATATAATAAAAGAAAGAAAATTAAATTATAATTCTAGTTGCTATATTTACGCCTAACATAATAGTGGAAACTAGTATTGTGATTTCCATCATTTCCTCCCTGTTGAAAAGAACTCGATTGCGACGAGTTAAATTGGAAGTAGCTGTCCAAGTGGTCAGGAGCAAGTTGACTGAATTCTTCTTTAGTTATTGAAGGTTTTTAGGAAGAATGAATATCAATTCTTATTCCTTTAATCAGCCGGTACACATATATATACAAAATAATAAAGCTTTGACTATTCTTAGGTTGTAACTAAATAAGGAAACAAACCCACTAAACTAGGAAAGTTTAAAATAAAGATCCGGTAGAATACCGATTCTCCTCCTAACTTATATACAAGATATCAGGGATAATTCCTAGAAATCTTCCCTAATTGATTCGGAAATCTCAACACTCCCCCTCAAGCTGAGTTGTAGATGTTGAACAAACACAGCTTGTGACTCAATCCTTCAAAGCTTGTTCTTGGAAGAGCTTTCGTGAGTATATCTGCCACTTGAGATTGTGTAGGGGTATAGATCAATTGTATTATTGAGTTGTTAATCTTCTCTGAGATAAAATGACGATTAATCTCAATGTGCTTAGTCCTGTCATGGTGTACCGGATTCTTCGCGATGCATATAGTTGCTTGATTTTCACAGAAAAACTTGATCGGTTTCTCACTTGTTATCCCCAATTCCTTGAGTAGTCTCCTTATCCACATTCCTTCACAAATGCCAAGGGCCAATGCTCTAAACTCAGCTTCTGCGCTGCTCCTTGAGACTACTGGTTGTTTCTTGCTCCTTCATGTGACTAGATTCCCATAAACATAGGCACAATAACCAGTTGTTGATCTTCTGTCCTTTACATCTCCTGCCCAGTCTGCATCTGAGTAGATCTCAATATCCTGGTTTCCAGTCTTCCTGTATAGTATACCCTTTCCAGGTGTCATTTTTAAGTACCTCAAGATCCTATACACAGCTTCCATGTGTTCTTCTGTAGGATTGTGCATGAACTGACTTACTACACTAACTGGAAAGCCGATGTCCGGTCTTGTGTGAGAGAGGTAGATAAGCCGTCCTATGAGTCTTTAGTATCTCCCCCTATCAACTGGTGCAGACTCTATCATAGCTGTTATCTTCTTAGTTGGATCCATCGGTGTGTCGACTGGCTTACACCCTAGCATTCTTGTTTCCTTTAGCAGATCCAGGACATACTTCCTTTGAGAGACAAAAATTCCTTGCTTGGATCGAGCTACCTCCATTCTGAGAAAATACCTGAGATTGCCAAGATCTTTGATTTCAAATTCCTTGGCTAGAACTGCTTTCACTCTCACTAATTCCTTATAGTCACCTTTCAGAATGATGTCATCGACATATACAATTAAGACTGCCACTTTGTTTTCTGAGGAGAATTTCACGAACAATGTATGATCTGCCTGACATTGAGTGAATCCATATCTCACAATTGACTTTGCAAACCTGTCAAACCATGCACGAGGAGATTGTTTGAGTCCGTACAAAGACTTATTGAATTTGCACACTTTGTTGCTTTCCACGGTTGCTTCCAGTCCTGGAGGTATTTCCATGTACACATCTTCTTCAAGGTCACCATTCAAAAATGCATTTTTTACATCCAGTTGATGTAGAGGCCAGTCCTTGTTTGCTGCAAGTGAAAGAAGGACTCTGATAGTGTTTAGTTTGGCCACCGGAGCAAAAGTTTCCTGATAATCTATTCCATAAGACTGAGTGAACCCTTTAGCAACTAGTCGAGCTTTTAGTCTCTCAATACTACCATCAGCCTTGTGTTTGATAGCAAAAATCCACTTACATCCGACGGTCTTCTTATCTGGGGGAAGATTTGTCAACACCCATGTGTTATTTTTCTCCAATGCTTGGATTTCATCATTAACTGCCTTCCTTCATTCTGTGTGTTTGAGAGCCTCCTGAATAGAGTTGGGAACCTGCATACTATTAAGAGTAGACACGAAGGCCTTGTATGATAGTGATAGTTTCACATATGAGACAAATTGGCTAATAGGATGATTCGTGCAAGTTCTAACACCTTTCCTCAAGGCAATTAGAACATCTAAATTCTCCATAGTAGGTATTGTAATATCTAAATCGGGGGCCATTGAATGAAATTTGTTCCGTTTAACTTATGAGTAGTGATCTGTAAGGAAGGATTTTCTGGGAAAGCAGTGGGAGCAATTGTAGGAGTCTTAGGTACCTGAGGACACCTCAGAGTCTTCACCTCTGCTTGCTCCAGCATTAGGCATCCTTTTATTTTCAACATATGTTAACCTTGATATTGCTCTGATACCATGTGGCCAACACAAGGAGAAACATGATTTCAACACTGCCTGTATGAATTATGAATAATTTTCATTAATCCGGTAAAAGAATACATCACAGGCCTTACAGGCTTTCTGCGCTTGAATCCAAGAACTATTCTAGGAACTAATTAAGAAAAGGTGAACCTATAAAAATAGGAAACTAATAACAGAATAATTGACAATAATATATACCGAATCTTTTCCTGATTGGTCTACAACAATATATCTCTCTTTATTTCTTTCTTTTCTCTTCTCTCTCTCTCTCTCTCTCTCTCTCTCTCTCACACACACACACACACACACACACACATATAAATGGATGAGTTTTCGATGGTTACATTGCCATCGGTAGTTACTCCTAAATATAAAAATTTGATGACGTGGCGTGATAAGAATCCAATCTCATTAATTGTTATATTTTTTTAGTCAACTATCCAATTTATTACAACCGTTGGATAAATATCTTATGTTTACCCATCAATGGGTAAATATTAGAGTAACCATTAAAACCACACCCATATATATATTTTGTCTTTTGGTAGTTGAGCTGTTAGCTAACTTGGTGAAAATCTAGATTTTGGTTAATTCATTTATATAGGAGTGTAATAATTCTGTTTCTTCTTTGTTGAGAGGGTTTTAATGGAGCCATTGATATTTGGTATGGTCATATTTCACTTTCATATGTCAATTTATCCAACTTGTTGCCTCTTTCAGCTATGGACCATGTCAAACTCCAACCCTTGGGTTTTGTGTACAACGCTATTTGCAGATGAGCACATTTAAGCCAGAAAAGTTTTGGTCGTTACACACTTATATTCTGCAAAGTGGCTATGAAGTTCAACTTGAATGGGAACGTCAGAAGTTGTTTGACTTAGAAGTGAGGCTCCCTTTGCTTTAAACTTGGCTCTGTCTTACCTTTCCTTTACAAATAAATGCTTTCTTATGCTTCTGTTTTGCAGGCTGCTACAATGTTTCAAAAGATAGTAATGGAAGATGGAATTGTAGAAGTGACAGAAATATCCGAAAAGCAGGAAGTCAAAAGTCGTCCTTCTGGTCTTAATACAGTTAATCTTCTGAAGGTCAGAAAAACTGCTGATTGATTAATTTTATGCAATATAGACTGTTGTTCTTTCTTGTTGTGGAGGTACTGGGTTGTGGGGCGCTACTTATACTTGTCTCAAGGCATACTGAAGTCATAAAGACACTGAAGTAAATGATAGTTCTTCATACGGGGCTAGCTAGGGAAATGGGATACCCCACGGGCTATGTTGCACATTTAAGTGAAGATGTCATTCTGCTAAAAGGAGAGGAAAAAAATATTAGGTTTTTACATACAATACATACATATGCATTCATCATTAACCAGTGCGAGATAAATAAAATTTTAGGGTACTTGGGTAAATATATGTCTTTATTGTCTATTTTGATCTTTGAGTGGAAAAATACTTGGAAATATGTTTTATTTATCTAGTTAAACTAGTAATCTGCTATAAAGGCTTAGCTTAATTTCCCAGGTTCATTAAGCATGTAATGTTCTGAAATAATCCTCCATTCTATTTATTTTTATTATGAAAAAAATCTATTTTGCAAATGTCGATCAGGTTGCTTCAAGTGCATTGGGCCTTGGACCTCAAATAGCTATGCAAGTAGCTGAACGCTTGTATACTCGAGGGTTCATCAGGTAGTAATAGTATCCAAAATTCTCTAGCCCTCTTTTAACTATATGGCTTTTAAATTTCCCCCTTGGTTATACGAAAAAGCATATACATATATATGCGTGTATAATATAACATAGTATAATATTATATATGTATGTTTGTATGTATATAATTTAGGCGATCTGCTTTTGTGACATTCTAAAAATTTTAGCACGTTATTTGTGTGTAATAGCCACATAACAATTATTTTATGCTGCTGCTCTAGCTATCCACGTACAGAGAGCACAGCTTATCCTTCTTCATTTGATTTCAAAGGAACTCTCGGTGAACTAGCATATAATCCAACATGGGGTGATTTTGTACGGACATTGCTTGCTCGTGGTTATCAGAAACCACGAGTTGGAACAGATGCAGGTGATCATCCTCCTATCACGCCAATGCTTTCAGCTACTGAGGATATGCTAGACAACGATTCTTGGGGATTATACAAGTATGTCTGTCAACATTTTATAGGGACCCTATCTCCCGACTGCAAGTACTCAAGGTAAAAGCTTCTTCAGTTATTTCAGATGCTCCTTTCATCCTAGGTTGTTTTGTTATTTAATAGGTAATTTAGTATATCACTGTTCAGATATTAACCGATTGGTGCAGTTGCACAACTTCCCACCTTATTCCTCGTGTCTTGGATATTTATTCTACCTATATTGAGTGACTACATTTATTGTTCGTTCCTGGTACCAGAAAGTTTACGCGCATGTGATAACTTGTTGAAAATATTTTGATGTCTCTGAAATTAACATTAAAATTAAGATCCTTACACTTGATTTTTTTTAATATATATTTAAATTTGTTTTATATTCTTGATATGCTTTGCTTTCCCTTACTATTAACAGTGTATAAATATGTTATATTTGTTCACTTTTCCAATTATGGGCTCTTTTGTTTTCATTCCAGAACAAAGGTAGTATTTTCAATTGGTGGAGAATCCTTCCATTGTGTAGGGCACCGCATTTTGGAGAAAGGATTTACATCTATTATGCCGTGGTTGGCTATAAATGAGAAAAATCTTCCTCAGTTTAGAAAGGGGGAAAAGATAGAGGTTATGAGAGTGGAACTCTATGAGGTAACATATAAATCTCCGCACTTCTCTCTCTCTCCTCTGTGTCTCCTTCCTTTTCTTTTCTTTTTTTTCTTTTCCTTTTTTTCTTCACTCTTATGGTTTTTGGTATAGGAAAGAGAAAAGTGAATATGAATAAGAGTCTAGATATTGTAGTATGGCAGATTGAAAGCATTGCTGCTGATTTATGAGAGTGACATCTGCAGGGGAATACAACACCACCAGATTATTTAAGTGAGAGTGAGCTTATATCCTTTATGGAGAAGTATGGGATAGGCACAGATGCCTCAATACCCGTCCATGTTAACAACATATGCGAGCGCAATTATGTGAAGGTTATTAGTTGGATAATCTTACTTATTAAATTGGTTTGTTTTCAAAGAGATAATGGCGTTAAATGAAACTTACAGTATTTTAAAGTTTACTTTCCGAGCAATTTGCAGGTACAAGCAGGTAGAAAGCTAGTTCCAACTCCCTTAGGTATAACGCTGATAAGAGGATATCAATGCATAGATCCAGATCTCTGTTTGCCAGACATTCGTAGTTTCATCGAACAACAGCTTACTCTTGTTGCCAAGGGTCAAGCAGATCATATTTGTGTTCTGCAGCATGTTCTACAACAATTCAAGCAAAAATTCAGCTACTTTGTTAAGCAGGTTAAACGGTTTATCATTTGGTACATTTTCCCTTATACTGCATGCTGGAAAAGTGGAGTTTGCCTCGTTCAGGAAAGACTTATATGAGAATCTCGCTTTTAAAGAGCCTTGATAACCAACATTTAGCCTGCTTTACACTTACTGATGTCGGGTCATGTGTATTCTGAAGGTGACTTTACTAGTGAAATGCCAAAATACAGAAATACAATAAATGTCCCGGACCAGAAGTTCAAGAAGGATAAAGGTCTTTGAAGCACCAATTTGACAGTATCAAAAAGCTATTTCACTTATAGAGAAATGGCACTTTTGAAAGGCATTTCTATTATTCCAAGAGAGAGAGATGGGTAGATGAAGTGAATTAGAACATTTTGCTCGTTTTAAATCCAAATAAACTGGGCTAGCATATTGAATAAGTTATACATAATTTTTGAGTGTGTTCTTGAGACCCTTTTTTCACTACCTGCATAAAGTCCCCTAAGGTGGAAATTGGATAATTCCTGACAACCTTAAAATCCTAACCTTATTCTACAAGTGCCGTAATGTAGAGTGGGTCTACACTCTACATCATGGTCAAATTGGTCTTCTGCTCAAACTTTGTAGTTCAGGATTTCCCTCTTGGATCTTTATTCAAATATTCATTTTTTATGACCATCAGATCTGGAGTACAATTTATGAACTTCCTGTTTATAAGTGAAAATACCTCTGTTATGTTTTATTACTCAGGAAAAACACTAATATATAAAGGGATTAGGTGTTAATTGTATCTACCAACTAATAATACTAAACAGACTAAACATAGGATACAATAAATAGTGCAGCTAAGTAGCTATTATTAGAGAAGACGATCCTCGACACTTCTAACACTGTATATGTAGATGCTTTATGATGCCTCCACTTTTTTTCTACTTGGTGCAGATAGATAAGATGGATGCATTATTTGAGGCACAGTTCTCTCCAGTTGCTAACTCAGGACGGGTACTCAGTAAATGTGGCAAATGCCTACGGTACATGAAATACATATCGAGTCAACCATCGCGTTTGTATTGTAATACATGTGAGGAGATCTATTATCTTCCTCAAAAAGGCACAATTAAGGTATGTGTTTTCCGTAAATTTCTTCCCAAGTCTCCCTCTCTGCTTACTTGAGAAAAGAACTGGTTTCCACTTCTCAGCTAAGGAGGTTTCTCCGAAATCCTGATTCCTGGACATTACAAAAGCTCATAGGGAGTAACTAGTAGCTAAATTTTGCAGCTTTATAAGGAGCTTACTTGTCCGTTGGACAATTTCGAGCTTTTAATCTTTTCCAGACCTGGCCCAGAAGGCAAGTCGTTCCCTCTTTGCCCGTACTGCTACAACACTCCTCCATTTGAAGGTATAGACACACTCTTCGGTGGAGCAAAAACCGGCAGCCTTAACAAACTGGGGGAAGGAGTTGGGATGCCATGCTCTCTCTGCCCGCACCCCACTTGTCAGCACTCTATGATAACCCAAGGAGTCTGTGCTTGTCCTGAATGTAGCGGAACACTTGTCCTTGATCCAGTAAGCGCTCCCAAGTGGCGACTTAATTGCAATACTTGTAACTGTCTTGTCTTCCTTCCCCAAGGCGCTCACCGGATTTCCACAACTCGAGATCAATGCCCCGATTGCGACTCTACAATCATAGAAGTTGACTTCAACAAGAAGACAACGCCCTTGGAAGATGGAGCTACCTTGTATACTGGTTGCATTCTCTGCGACGAGTTTCTTCATTCGCTTTTGGAGATGAAGCATGGAAAATCATTCTTCAGACGCTTGAGTTCAAGAGGGAGAGGTAGAGGAACAGGACGGGATGGACCTAGGGGGAGAGGTCGGGGTACTGGGAAATGGGTCGACCCAAAAATGAGCTTTCGAGATTTTTGAATACTAGATATACTCATCTTTTTGCATCTGAAACCCGTTGTAGACTACTTACGAACTATTTAAAAATTTAATTGCTTGCTGTTCCTGTTTCTCAAGTTGCACTAAAAACTTTTGGAACACGTGTTACATGGTTAGCTTATTGCATGTAATGTTTGATGGGAATGCCTTGAGGTGGGGAAAAAAATTATATTCTACAAAAATACAAAATAAAAAATAACCCACACGAACTGATTCAGTCCACATAAACAATGTACAATGTTTTATAGACTTGAGCAAAAATAAATAAATATATAATATACGTATTTTCATTATCACATTTTTGTTAGGTATTTTACTGTAATATATACATACACGAACATGCTGTGAATGATTTCTTACTAGAAAAATATTGATCTTCTATGCTTTTTGTTAACACTTAACAGACGGTTATTCTCCTGTCTGTCACGACTGAAATACTAAAAACAAATAAAGTTAAACTGTTGCCGCAAAAGCCAAAAAAAAAAAAAAAAAAAAAAAAAAAAAAAAAAAAAAAAAACAAAAAAAAAAAAAACAACAAAAATTT
>NW_010360010.1:289513-289959 GCF_000414095.1 Morus notabilis | reverse complement strand
TGTAATGCCCTCTAGAATTAAACATGTTTAATTATGTTAATTGTGTATATTAGTGTGCCTAAAATTGATTTTTTCTGATTAATCTTGTGATTAAAGATTAAGTTTTCGAGTTATTTTAAGGAGTTATAAATTACTTTCAGTTTTTTAATTTTCACCTCAAAAGTTTTTAAAAATACACTTAATTTTAATGTATTTTTATTTATTTATTTATTTATTTTCCTATTTATTTATTTTTATTTCTTTTCCTTTTCTTTTCTTTATTTTCTTTTTCCTTTTTCCCCTTCCTTTTTCATCCCGTGGCTGCCCAGCCCCCCCCCCTCTCTCTTTCTTTTTCTTTTTTTTTTTCTTCTTCTTCTTCTTCTCTGGTTCTTCCAGCGCCTAGCTCTCTCTCTCTCTCTCTCTCTTCTCTCTATTATTTTCTTCCACCGCCGGCCACTCTTCTCTCC